>NC_056525.1:124808871-124815929 GCF_019175285.1 Sceloporus undulatus
TATATTTATATCCCACCCTTCTCCCAAGATGGCTTACTCAGGATGGCTTACAACATTAAAAATCAGTACAAAAGCATACAAAAATAGGACATTAAAACAGCATTAAAACACATGCATTACAATAGTCTAAAACCAGGAGATTAGCAGAGAAAAGATAATCCCCCATTAATTCAACTGTCTCTTATTGAGGAAAGTACACAGTTGGTGTACCAATCTAGGCTGGTAATATAAGTAGGGGGGAGAAAAAGCACTCAAAGCCACCAAGAAGTCACAGTATATGTCAGGTGGTCAACATCCTTAAGCTCCTCTCAGAGTATGTGCATAACTGAGAATACAAATGCAAGGTTCACAGTTGGGGAGGGTTGCTAGACTAGGATTATTTGTGTTACATTGGGTGAGACCGTGGCCTCATTCCCATTACCTTTTAAACCAGATTGCAATTGGGTTTGAACCAGTTCAAAGGACCCTGGTTCCCACTTAAATTGATTCACTGAAGCAATTAGGAGAGGGGGGGACATACACCAGATCCATTTAACCTGTGCCTTTTTGACGTTGATTTTTTTTCCACATCTTTTTCACAAAATCAATTCAATGCAAGTGTGAACCACAAGCAGATCGGAATCAATTCAAATTTGCCCTTTGGCTGGCTGAAACTGAATCATTTTGATTCACTCATGAATGAGAACCACAAGTGGGTTATTTTGATGCCAGAAAATGACAGAAAATGAGATTGGGGCAAATGTAGTGGGAGGTACGCTCCGATGTCCAATCAGTCCATTGATTCAGATCGCACACCGATTTATCTGTAAGTGGGAATGAGGCCATCGACTTACAGTATGACAAAAAGCAAGCACTCTACTCAGTTCCTCCACTCATCCCCAGAGTTACAATTTGTTCTACATCCTTATGTTCTAAGAAAATAATATTTTACATGCATGAACCATACCTGCCTACTTATGAATGCATCATAAGAAAATCACCTGTTGTCAGTCCAGTGGTTGGTCTTTCAGAGGCACCAGAAAGAGCTCTGAAACAGAGCTCCTTCTGCCGCTTGTGTCCCTGGTGCGGCCTTTAAACGGCCACGCCAGCGACACAAGTAGAAATGGGCCAAGTGGCCCCTTTCTCTTGTTCCCTGCCGCTGTCATGGTGTCCTTGAGGCTTGAAGCCCCAAGGGCACCCCTTTCCAAGCCACGGGGAAGTGGCCTTTTGCCACTTCCCCGCGGCCTGGAAAAGCGGCCGATCGGGGCCTCAGGGCTGCCCCTGTGGCAGCTGAGGCCCCGATCCATCAGGGAAAGGGGCAGGTACAGGCCAACCGAAAGGGGTGGTCTGTAAACTGCCAGAGTCTGTTATCGCTAACAAATGTAGATAGATCTATTCTCTTCCATGGATTTGTCCAATATTTTAAATGTTATCATTAAAGCTACTGGCTACAACATTTTTTGTAATGTGTTCTAGATGTTAACTGTATAAAGTACTTTATTTTGTCCATCCTGAACAGTTAGTTAGTTAGTTGAGGTGAAAAATGGAGAAAAAGAAGATCTTGAAATCATCATTATCACCACCATGCTATAAAAAAGCAATTGGGAGTGCAACTCCAGACTCTGAGAAATGAATCCCTCTTGCAAGTGTCTGTATATTCACTCTAAACGTCTACCAGTTTCCTTCTAATTGTCAGAATCTAACAGTTATTTGGCCTGTTGAAAACAAATGAAAATGTAAAGGGGAAATGTTTCTGCACCCTGTTGTTGATATAATGTCTTATAGGATAGAAATTATATTTGTGAAAGGCAGACTACCCTTTCCAAGCCATTTAGCTGAAAGGAACCTGCTGAAGCTACTAAAACTGGCTTGCCTTTTGCTAATAATTACTGTTAGATTAAACAAACATTTTATGCATCCTGAATATAGACAGTGATGTTCAGACTCACTTCCTTTGGCTGTCCATGGAATTTACTAGGTATACAATTTTTCGCAAAAGTAGCAGTGAGTAACTTAAGTAAGTTTCTTCTTACTGTGAAAAAATCTTCAAAAACCACACAGTTTTTGAAGTCTATTTGCAATTTGGGACTTATTCTGTGGATAAACTGCTAATTTTTTTTGCACAGAAAACAGCATTTTCTGCACATCCAACAGCATTTTTTGCAGAGAAAATATTTCAATGCAGAAATATTAATTTTTACACAAAAAAGATGTAATCAGAATTTGTTTTGTGTACATTTTATGTATGGTTGGTTTGCATAGAAAACAGCATTCCTTATGTGGAAACTAACATTTCAATGCATAAATTCCTGTGTAGAAAATGTTCTTTTGTGTGAACAAAATGCAATTTTTCTATGCAAATCAACCATGTGAAAATTGTACACAGACCGAATCTGCAAGTACATTTTTTCTGCACAGAAAACAACATTTTATGCCAAGAAATTCATATTTCTGTGTTGAAATATTATTTTTCATACAGAAATTGCTGTTCCCTGTACAGATGATGCTGTTTTCTGTGCAAAACTATCATGTGCAAAATCTATACAGATATGTCTCGAACTGCGAAGATTTTTGTCATTCCATGATTCTTCTCATCAAGGTTTCTCAATACTCAGGAAACATGTTTTTCAACCATTATTAAATATTTTTGAATATTCTTTCCATTCCTAGAATTTACCACTAGAACAGAGTATGTTACTACTTTGCAACTGACCTACGATCCCAGCATTGTACAGAAATAGCCATGTTGTACTCCCCAGATCTCCCACTTTGACCCCCTCTGCATCTTACAATTTAGGAGGCTAGCAAATGTATACATGATTTTCAGATTATATACAGACTGCTAACTACTTCAGCATAGACACAATTAGCTGAGCTCATTATTGTCTCCCATTTAGCAAGCTTACATTGAATTAGACCTGTTTGCTGGATAGGGAGCTATACTTAATGCTGCAATATTCATACTGTTTTTAATTGCAGCATTAACCTTTCATTCACTCTCCTGGCATAATTTCAGATAAAATGCTTCTCCTTAGTGCAGTGCAACAGACTACAAATAGGATTGAGCAGGCTTAATTTCTAAAATGAACAGGGCAATGGATCAAAATTGCCCTTATCACATCGCTGTGTGATTTCCCAATTTCTTTTGTACCCAGAATCTCTCAATAGCTTCGCTCCATCCTATATATTAGCACTTGTTTTTGTTGTTTTTATTGTTAACTCTCTCTAGTTATCTCTACTCGATATCTAACCCCAGATGACCTCATCTCTTGTTCTCTTGACAGCAAGACCAGTATTATGCCATAATCTAAAATGGATGGAATGCATGTTTCTATGTTGAGGAGCCAGGCCTGGAAAGGCCTCAGACTTCTGATGATGTCTCCCTCCCAAAATCGAAACAGCTAGTTGGAAGCCATTGCTGATGCGTATCTGCAGGAAAATGGACCCCCACTTCAATCAGAATTGAGGAACAGTAAGGAGACACCTCCATCCTTTGTAGCATGGCAACAGGAATGGGAGCAGTGCCCTTTTGGCTTTGGTTATCATGGCTGCTGGCTTATTGTGATGATTTCTGGAATGACTGAGACCCTCTTCAATGCTTCCCTTGAACTTTGGTGAAGTCCTTGATTACCTGTGTATGACCTGGACTGGCTTGAATTCCCCTATTATATTCTGCTTCCCTTGACACTTGTCTAGTGCCAGCAGTTCTGATGAAGACAATTAGAAAAAGAAGTCCCATTGAGAGACAGCAGCTGCTTCTGTCCTTCCCTCCCTCTCTCCCACATTTACAACACTTAAGCTAGCTAGTACTGTGGCGTCTTAGTAACCAGAATACTCACATTGAATATTAACCTTGCTTATACCTAAGCAAAAGCAGGAAAGGGCTTGGAGCACTAGAATAAATTATATGGCAGCAAAATTGAATGCTGGTGAAGGAAGAAAAAAAAAGCTCTACTCAAAGCCATCAGGGAGCATTGCATCTGAGGGACAAAGACTACTTCATTGCTAGAGGATGAGGCTGTCTCTTAGGTTGTTTGTTCCATTTATTGATCTTCTAATAAGTCCCGTGGTGACTGCCTCTACAGTGGAAGTATCTTTCAGCCAATGACACTTACCACTAGCAATCTGCTACACACATATATCCACATTGTATTGAGACAGCTAAGTTAACTAAACTCAGTGGCTCCAAACTCTCAGCCTGCAACTGTTGCTCCCAAGATAGTATAATATGTTGCTGATCCTTGCAATTGATTTCATATGTTGGGTAAAGGACCCATGTAGACCAGCAAACCACTGACTCAACGAAGAAAAGACCATGGTAGGAAGTACTGCTGAGTCAGTGGTGGTGCATGACAGCTGATTTCCTATCTCTTTTAAATGATGGTCAAAATATATTTCTGCCTTAGAATGTCACCTTATGAATTCTAGTGCTAAGTTTTCTTCAGCTGTTCTCTGAACATTCTGTCTTTGCTTTTGTTTTTCTGGTTATTTTATGTTTGGATTCTATTACTGGCATGCAGTGGTGTTTGACATACAGACTTACCTCAGTTAACAAAGGGGAAAAAAGCTCTTTTTATGCCCACTGAGCCCCCCTTTTTCTTCATTCTTTCTCTAGCTGGAAGCTTCTCCCCCCTTTTTTTCCCTTCTTCTTTTTAGCAGCATCAGCATTGGTAGCAAGATGAAAGAGGATTGGAGATACACAGATTTTCGGTGTCAAGTTGCACCAGTATGTCTGCAGCAAATAATGCAACAAAACTTAAGGTGGGAAAAAGTAGTATTTTCCCCTAGCCCACTGATTCCCAAAGTGGGTGGTACATCTTCCCGAAGGGGTGGTGGAAAGATCTGGGGGGGGACAGTGAGGGAAAAGGGGGGGCTTCCTTCAAAAGTATTGGTGAGGAAGAAAATCAAGGGCAACCAGCAGCCTTTAGGATCATGATGGAGATGAGAGTACCGTGAAGCTTCCTTTCAGGGTCCCTTAAAACCACAACACAGCCTCTCTGATCATTTTCTGTAGTGTGTCTCATGCTTTTTGCCGGCCCATGCAAGCCATGTCTTTCACTAGTGGTGGCAGGGATAGTGGTTTGGAAACTCTTTTGAGGCTTGGGCGCAGGATGTCACTTCTATGGGTCAGAGCAGCACCATTTTGGAGCAGACTGATTGAATGGAAAAGGAGTTGGAGCACGTGGTAGTGGGGGAGAAGCAGTAGCAAAAAGCTTTCAAATTTAGGATCCTGCTTGAGCTTTGTGAGCTTTGCTGGCAGATTGGAGCTGCTCTGCTGCCTCTGTTTTCTTTAATCGTTTAGGCTGAGAGAAGAGGCAGCAGAAGAAACAGTGCTTGTGTATGTGTGTGGGGACACACACACACACACACACACACACACACAAGCTGTGTGGGAAAGATATCTCTCTGAGGAAGGAGAGGGAGGAGTATCTAGGGTTGATTCATTGGCATATGGGTGTTGAGTGATGCCCTCGTCATGTGCTAGGTTTGCCTGGGGGGCAGAGTACCCACACGCCCCACAACCCTCGCACGTGACAAGGGCATAACAATGGATGTGCCCTGTATACTGCACCGCGTAGTGCTTACGTAACGGGTAATATACACAATTTTGCGGGTTCTTTTTCCTCTGTCAGGAAGTCGCGCAGTTTGGCGGCTGCGGCTTGCCTGCGGAGGAAAAACAGGCGTCGGGGGGCCGCCCTCTTTGGGCGCTCTGTACCATGCCTTTGAAAGATTCCTTCACCTTGGAGCAGCTTCTGCAGTTAAAATCTTTCCCTGTCCCCATCCATGTAGGGCTCCAATCCAGAGCATGTGGCCTCTGAAAACCTTATATACACATACCAGATGTGCCTCTATTCACCCCAACAAAGGGAGAAGCTTTCCCCTTTACACCTAGTCGCCTTGGGAGCAGCAACTAAGCAGCTGACTGAGCAGTGACCAGAAGACCTCTTTCCCACACTTGCCTTTGCTGGAGGAGTAGCATGGGTGAGATACTTCTAGGTTGCTGCTCAGCCAGCTGCTTGGTTGCTGCTCTGAGGGTGACTGGCTGCAAAGAGAGCAGTGACCAGGCAGCCAGTTGAGCAGCGATCAAGAATTCTCTAAGGACCATGGGTGAGATGCATGGGTGAGACCCATAGGCAAGACCCATGAGCAAGGATGCATGGACAAGAGATTTGCTGGGCTGGGTGGGTGTTTGCTGCTTTCCTTCCACCTGGGCTTTGCCCGTGTCTTGGCTCCTGGACTTGAGGGGGAGGACTGGCCCTCCTTCCCTCCTCTCCGCTGTCTGCCGGGGGCTGCTGGGCTGGGTGAGTGTTTGCTGCCTTCCTTCCACCTGGGCTCCACCATGCCACAACTCCTGGACTTAAGCAGGAGTCTTGTCTCCCCCCCCCCTTTTTTTTTTTCCTTTTGTATCATTTATATTGGATTTTAGGATTGAGATGGGGAGTTGAGAAGGGGGATTATTTTCTCTTTACTTGTTTTTACTCTATTACTTGTTTGTATTTTTCTTTGTTAACTTTATTGTTGGTATAATTACTATGTATTTTTATTTTTTGTCATTTGTACCTGTGTTGAGGGACTGGGAAAGGGGTTAATTATGAATTTCATTAGATTGTAATGTTTTTATTTTCTTTGATTGTTATTGTATTGATTTATGGATTTTGTTTGCTTAATTTTTTATGCATTCTATGAGTTTTGTAATTTTGTAATTGTAATTTTGTCAACCACTTTGATCTTCTTGGAAAGGCAGTATATAAATAATAATAATAATAATAATAATAATAATAATAATAATAATAATAATAATAATAATAATAATAATTCTCAGGAGATTATCACACCAGCTTCTTTCTTGCTGCAGTCATGTAAGAAAAATAAAATGCCAACATACTAATGGCAGAACAGCCATCACTGCATTTTCTTTCATTTATGTGACTAGGGCTGTTGCCCCCACTGTGCTTCTTTCCAGCGCTTTCCTTTAATCCTACCCTTCCTCCCTTTTGCCGTACTGAGCATGCTTTATAAAAAAATCAATTATTTTGCACAAATCCAAGATCTGCAGCCCAGATTTGAGCTTGTAAAAA
>NC_056525.1:124815939-124825073 GCF_019175285.1 Sceloporus undulatus
GAATTTTTAAAACTTCAATTGAGGCTGTAGAGCTATGGAATTGTACGAAAGACTGAGAACAAAAATAGCGAGAGGAGAAGGGGAAAAGGGGAGCAGGTGATACAGACAGCACATGACTGGCAATTTTGCAACTGCCCCAGGAGTGGCTTTTCACACCTGAGGCATTGCACAATTGCCAGTTCGTTTATGGGCTTCTCCTATGAGTTAAAAGTGAAACCTGTGGACAAGGCAGCTATGGGTGAGAGGCAGCATCATGCAATCATCATGGCCAAAGCTGCTTCCTTCCCAGGAAAATCACGATGTAAAAGCTACATGTGATAAGCTCCTCAGTCTCTACTCTTCCAGCTGCTCAGTTGCTGCTCCCAAGGTCACTGGGTGTAATGGGAACAGCAACTAAGATTGTTCATCTTGAATTTGCAGTAGAACTGACATATGGTGACCCTGGCAAGCCTATCATAGGGTTTTCTCGACAGGATTTGTTCAGAGGAGATTTGCAATTGCCTTCTCCTGAAGCTGAGAGCGTGTAACTTGTCCAATGTAACCCAGTGGGTTTCATGGCCAAGTAGGAATTGAACCCTGGCCTCCAGAGCCATACTCCACCACTCAAAGTACTAAGTCACACTGGAGGGCTGAACAGACCAGAATTTAACACCGGCCTCAGAACAGATTGGGGACATGGCGTCTGCATGCTGCATGCTCTGACACTATCCTGATGCCAGCATCATGCTGTATGCCCAACTGCATGGCAGGAGACATCACAGTGCTCCTTTGGAATAGCATTTAAATGTGCTGTACCAAAGGAGCGCTGAAGAGCCATTGCCACAGCAGCAAGGACACCTTTTTGCTGGCACTAAAAGGAGCAGCATTTTGTCATTCTTTTTAGCGCTGGCAAACTGCCGGATCAGGGCCGTGGTGTATAGTTGCCACGGTCCCAATCCGGCGAGGAAAGGGCAGCCGTAAGCTGCTCCAAATGGGCAGTCTGTTGAGCTCCTGGCTCTCTCAATATAATGTATAAACATTAAAGGAAATACAATAAGTTAACAGTGACAAAATTACAAAATAAAAGGCATAAAAACTGTTTAATGAGCAAACAATGGAATTAAAAAAATTAAATGTAAAATGTCTAATTAAAAAATGTTTTTACTTGGAAGCAACAAGAAATAGCAATCTTAGTACCAATCATAACTCCCTTGGAGAACATTCCAAAGTCAAAGTACCACAACCAAGAAAGACCTCTCTTCTGTTTGAACAGACAGTTGAAATAACAAGTTGCAAAGTCACCACAATGCCTCTTCCACTACTGGAATGTGGCACCATGCACAGCATGTGAGCCTTAATTAGAGATAACTGCTCCTTCCGCCCTTCCTGCTTTCTTAATTTCCATCTTTCTTTGAAGCAGAAGCTATCAAAAGGATTTCTGTGGGGCTCTTCTAAAGACCATAAAGTATTTGGATGATGCACAGATGTGGCTTCCAAAATTATTACCATTATTACACAGGTGGAAGTGCAGGCTAGGGAGGAGAAAATGAAATAAAGACTTGCAGTCAGGTTGGAGTGACCTCCACTAAGTTCAAGGAGTGGAAATCATGCAAGGAAAGTGGCATACTGAGTCAATGCTAAGGCAATTAGGTGTCTTCAAAATATGCCACTTATGGGCAATGATCCAGCCTTCCACAGGCAGGACTCAGTTACAGCACCACCCATCCAGTCCCCAACAGGATTACAACAACTTTACACACCATGCCACTGCACAAATGACCTGCACAAGTGACTACTGTTGTGCTTTTAACCCACTAGAGGAGGATCGGAAAGAAACTCTGAAGATTTAACATTTTGTTTAATTCTTTATATCCCTATTGTTTGAAAAAAAAAGCCAAAGTTTTAGCAGGTTTGGGAATTTTATAAAAGCAGTTAAAACATAATTTCTTGAGGGAAAAACCCTGCCAACAGCATGATGATGAAGACCGTTGAGGAGCACATGTTTTTAGCACTTTACCTTTAGAAAACTAAACATGGATCAGACTAAGTGAAAATTATCTCCAAGGGTCACTTTATGTATGAATACTTAACTATATATTGAAGGCAAAAGCTGTTGTATACAGTGGGGCCTTGGTATCTGTTGGGGTTTGGTTCCAGGACATCCAGTGGATACCAAAATCTGTGGATGCTCATGTTCCATTAAATATAATGGCATGGTTTTATCTCTAAAGGATGATGAAAGATAAATTGGAAAGAAAATGTGGAAAGATTATTTTCTATATGGTAACAACAGCGAGGGTAGTCTTTGCTCAGAGATGGAAAATTGGAGATACTCCAGATCTAGATAATTGGTTATTTAAACTCTATGATATTATAGAGATGGATAGATTAACTCAATTACTAAAATACAATTTGTTAGAACAATTTGATAAGGAATTATATATAATAATAGTTTCTGAAAGATAGATGGGGAAAGATGGCAATATTGTGGTCTACTTGGACCCCTAGAATCCTTTCACATGTAGTCTTATTCAGCCAGGTGTCCCCTATCATATATCCTCCTAATTTGTTAAGAAAATAGAATCAGAAAAAGGAGGAGTTTAGATAGGAGGAAGCAACATTAACAACAAGATATGCAGACGACACCATAATATTAGCAGAAGACATTCAGGAACTGGAACAGTTTATAAGGAAGGTCAAAGATGAATGTGCAAAGGCAGGTCTGATGCTGAACCTAAAGAAAACAAAAATAATGACCACAGACAAAATATACAAATTCAATCTAGAGACTGAGGAAATTGAAATAGTTAAAGAATTCCCATATCTAGGATCAAACATTGACCAGAATGGAGACTGCAGTCAAGAAATAAGAAGACGACTAGGAATGGGAAGGGCAGCTATGAAAGAACTGGAAAAGACATATAACTGAACACTAAAATTAGTCATCCAGGCCACTGTATTCCCAATTACCATGTATGGACGCGAGAGCTGGACAATGAAGGAAGCAGACAGAAAGAAGATCAACTCATTTGAAATGTGATGCTGGAGAAGAGTATTTAAGATATTGTGCACAGGTAAGAAGACAAACAAATGGGTGCTTGGAACAGATCAAACCAGAGTTCTCCTTGGAAGCTAAGCTGATCAAGTTGAGACTATCGTACTTTGGCCACATAATGAGAATGCATGGATCACTAGAAAAAACAATAATGTTAGGAAAGGTAGAGGGTAGAAGAAAGAGAGGAAGAGTACAAACCAGTTGGATAGACTCAATCAGGGAGGTTGTGGACAAGAGCTTGCAGGATCTGGGCAGGGCAGGAAGCTGGGTACTCATTTTACCGGCTTACAAAGATAGGCTTGGAAGATAGGATTCTTGGAGATGTCTCAACCACAGGGTTGCCTTGAGTCAGAACTGACTTGAGGCGCAGTGGTTAAATGCTGGTGCTACAGCCACAATGTTGTGAGTTTGATCCCAAGACTCCAAGGTTGACTCAGCCTTCCATCCTTTGTAAGCCGGTAAAATGAGTACCCAGCTTGTTGGGGCAATTGACGTACAGACTGTAAACTGCTTAGAGTGTGCTGAGTTCACTATGAAGTGGTATAGAAATGTGCTGAATACTATCTCAGGATCTCTGCCATCTGTGCTATGCCCACATGGTTTGCCCTTTAATTATGTACAAAAGGGGCTTTCATGACTCAATAAAAATGTCTCTGCACCCGGAGTTAATAAACTATCCATTCAGAGGTTTTAAGAAATATAGCTTCCAGAATCCTGCAGCCAATATAGATCCCAAAAAGTAATTTTTCTAAGCACTGCATCCATTTCACCCTCCTCCTCTTCCCATTTTCCCCCCAATCCATAGAGCATTTAAGAGCTCACAGAGATCAGTTGTGTAAAAGAGAAATATTTTTCTCTTACCTGATTGGCAGCTCCCACCCATTAATGGGTTTGGCTCCTCATCCAGTTCCCATTCTCTGCCTACCCCAACCTTACCTCTTAGTGATAATGAACTAGAAAGCACCTGAGCTCCATCTTGACAGGAAGCCAGCCAGCTGTCACACACCAGGCAACAGGAGGTTGGCTGCCACCTGTGCTCATTCAGAGCCATTTGTTCCCTCTAATGGGGAAATGGAAAGCAGGTTATGGTGCCTTCAACATTAGAAGCAGAGATGAGGAGATACCTGGTGGCCTCATAGGAGAAGGAAGAGTTGAATCTGGGGGAAAGACCCATTGATTCCCTTAATGTATTCCAGGACACTCTGCTCACAGAGAGGTGAAATGGATCCCCAGGATGCTGGTGCTCTTGCTTCAGCTGCAAAATGGAATACTCACTTTGAATCAGTAAACATCTGGAGGTTTCTTTTCTGAACCCTTAACTGTCAAGCCCTGGGGAACACAGCATCCATCACCCTAATCTTGGAGCACTATTCAGTTTTTTAGCCAAGAATTTCAAGCTCAGCCTTCGATCACAGGTACGCTGGAATTGAAAAGATTGGTTTCCTAGGGACACTCTGGAGAAATATTTTCATTAGTTGAAAGAACTTGACATAGATGGAGTATGCCTCCCACCCATACGCCTCTGGGCTGCATCAGCCTGGACCTTGCCTTGGATGGATGCAAACAGCAGCTTGAAGCTGCTAACAAAGGAAACGGTGTCAGCTGCTGAAACACTTGGCATGGCCAGATGCACAAAACAGCTGTGAAGCAAAGTAGCAGCACTTTGCAGCCCAGTGCAGTTGGTTTAAAAACAACAACAACAACAACAACAACAACAACAACAGAGCATACACCCAACAATTCATCCCCCCCCACTTTTTGTCTGCCAACTAGAACACTTTAGAGATGAGATCAGGGCTTAAAAGAGAAACAGAACGAACAGAACTGGTCTAATTAGAAACCATCAGATTGTTCAGTCAATCTGTTAGACTAACTCACAAATAATAAGGCCTAAAGAGAAATGAGGATGGCACCTTTTTTAAATATGGCAATTATGGACAGTTGAATCACCCGCATATCCATGGAGCCTCCTGTTTTCCCTGCAGCTGAGATGGTTCTAACTATGTGCACTCAAGGGTGAAGTCTTTCACTGGCGCGTCTCTTCACTGCCGCATCCCTTTGCAAAAACCTTGACCACCTGTGTATTTTTAGCTCCCTTAGAGGGTCCATTAGCATCTCTCTTTTCCCTCAGGTCTTGCTCGCATAGCATCAGCACATTTCAGCTTGCCAGGAGGAGAGCTGTGAAGGGGAGCATGTGCATCCCCACACTCTTTGCCACTGTGGGCATTCCCCCCTTCAATCCAGCCTTTTATTCCGTTCCTCTGCTACTTTTATTCCCTTGGTCACATTTTATGCCTTTTCCTTTCCATTTTAGTCTGCCTAACCTGTCACTTAAGATATAATAATTTATAGCACAGACATTCTTCACTCTGAAGGGTCAGGGTTGTTATGATTCTGTGCATATAGATTTGGAAATTGCTGTAAGAGGTGGAATCCCCTTCTTTCTTTCTTTCTTTCTTTCTTTCTTTCTTTCTTTCTTTCTTTCTTTTCCTTCCTTCCTTCCTTCCTTCCTTCCTTCCTTCCTTCCTTCTTATATATCTATGTTTGATTGATTATTATCCAACCTAGCCTTGATTAAGTATCCTTCCAAAAGAAGGAGGGCAAACCTTACTTTGAGAAGGGGCTAAAAGTGAGGGGGAAGTAACTGTTACAAAACAGAGGCCTTTAGTGTCTCCCAAAATCCTGTTACTTCTCCCCTCAGCTACAAGGAGAAAGGCCCTCCTCTTAGGAAGGACTTGGAGGCAAAGGGGTCTCCACTTTAGCTATTTGGGATTTTTGAATGTTCCTGACGGATGCACTAAAAAACCACATGAAGTCATTTAAATGTTCCACAAGAACTCTAAAAAATCCCAGCATGTGGTAAAGGACACTATACCATCAATGTTGAAGGTGTAAATAGTTCCTTTACTTAATATCTATATGTGGAACTGGTGGCAGCGGATGCAGGGATCATCTTGCCCTTTATCTCAGGTAGCAAATTGGATTCTAGGTCACTTTTTGTAGCAACTAAGTGCTCGGGTTTCCAGGAAAACTATACATTCTAGGAACCGTGGTGCCTGCAATGCCATTGTTTCAGCACTCAAGGAAGCAGAAAGAAATAGAGCATCTTGCTCTCAAGTCACCAGAGATTACACAGCACATACATTGTGGTGGCAATGGAGATTATTGCACTGCTCTTT
The DNA here is from genome assembly GCF_019175285.1 of Sceloporus undulatus. Classification (NCBI taxonomy): domain Eukaryota; kingdom Metazoa; phylum Chordata; class Lepidosauria; order Squamata; family Phrynosomatidae; genus Sceloporus; species Sceloporus undulatus. Next base: position 124,822,153 of record NC_056525.1, read on the forward strand.
TTCATCCTTCCCTCCGGATCTAGGCATGGGCTGAAACCTTTTAAGCATGGATTTTATTGCACATCTCTGTGCCCAGGTTGGAGGTATCCTGTACCTGATCAGGGCAACCCGTACCACCCAGACTTCTATGGCACTTTGTGAAATAACAGTTCTTTCCCATTCTTTGCAAAATACAGGAGAAGTCCTGATTAGGTACAGGCTGCCAATAATAATAATAATAATAATAATAATAATAATAATAATAATAATAATATTCTGCTTAATCACTTGGAATCCAAGCAGATTACAACAATAATACAAGATACAGTTAAAATTCTAAAAAATCCTATCCCTCCCCCCAGTATAAAACACAGTAATACTAAAAAGAGATTAAACCAGAAAGATATTAAAACAATAGTATAAAATCACAGTTAAAATCAATAGAAGATTTGTAAAAAACAAACAAACAAACAAACAAGCTTCATTTATATACCGCTTCATACCACCTAAGCAGTGTCTAAGAGGTTTACAACTGTAAGCTAATGTATAGCAGGTTCCAGATAGGATGGAAAAGGGGATGGAGAAAAGAGGAGTGAAGTGGAGGCAGGGGGAGGCAGGAAAATAGAGGTGGACCTAGTCTGGAAAGGCCTGCCAGAAGAGATCCATCTTAATAGCCTTCTTAAAGGTTTCCAAGGTGGTAATCTGACGGATCTCGTCTGGCAGGTCGTTCCAGAGTCTAGGAGCAACTGCTGCAAAGGAACACTGGGTCACTGCCAAAAGTCTAGTCCTCTTTGATTGACACAGATTCTTCCCAGCAGAACGAAGAGTGCAGGGAGTATGATATGGGAGAAGGTGCTCCCGCAAGAAATCAGGACCCAAGCCATGTAGGGCTTTAAAGGTTAAAACCAACACTTTGTATCTTGCCCAGAAACTAACAAGCAGCCAGTGAAGGGATTTTAAAACTGGTGTAATGTGGGCAACTCTAGATGTGCCAGTAACCAGCCTGGCTGCCATATTCTGTACCAGTTGAAGTTTCCGAACTTGACACAGAGGTAGCCCCATGTAGAGCACCTTAATTGATCGGGTGTGGGATGCCTCTGACCTGGACATGGAGGCGTGAGATAAAATGCATGCTTAAAAGGTTTTAGCCATTGGCTAGGTTGAGAGGGAAGGATGAAAAAGGGCAGTGCGATAATCTCCATTGCCACTACCATGTATGTCTTGTGTGGTTGAAAGAGGTGGGGCACAAGGCTCGATTGGTTGGGAACAAGATTCATATTTCAGAATTAGGTTTGAAAAAATGTGCTGTTCTTTGCCGCGTTACAGACCGTCGAGAAGCAGCGGTCTGCCGCTGCCGCCGGTTGCAGCATCCAAAAACCGCAGCAGCCAAACCGTGCGGTTCCCGGATGCTGCACAGAAGGAGCGTGAAAATCGCGCTCCTTTCTGTGCCCTGGAAGAGACGCCGCGAGGCGCTAGTCGCGCACTCACGGCGTCACTTCCGGGGCGTGACGTGCGGATGCAGAGCGTCCATTACGTCAAGATGGCAGCGGCCGTGTGGAACGGCCGCTGCCATTTGTTACGGACTCAGTCCGTGCTAGGGTTAGGGGCGTCTGGAAGAGACGCCCCTTTCTAACCGAATGGAACTGAGCCGTCCTAGGGTGCCCGTTTATAATGGGCCTTGGATATTGCATGTGTTGTGTGTGTGTGTGTGTGTGTGTGCACTCCAGGGGGGATTACCTTGTATTTTTAATCCATTGGTGACTGATGTGAAGGGAGGTTGCCCAGCGTGATTTTCCATCATCCATAAATTAAAAGGTACCATACACTATCAGTGCAGAGATTAACCTCTAAAAAGAAAAATTGGACTTGTGTATTCACAATGTATGAATAATGGAACAGGTACATAAATATAGCTATGTTCTGGTTCCACCTCTTGCCTTCAGTCCCATGGCTTCCCACTGACACAGCCTCAGTCCAAATTCGAGCCCTGTGTTTGCAAGGGAAGCCCTGGCCTAGGCCCTCACCAAAGTTTTCTTTTGCTTTGTTGGTAAGGATGCTGAAGGAAGAAAGAGGTGAGAGAGGAAGGAGCAAACAGCCCTCCTCCCATTTCTAATGCTGGAAAACTCCATTTTACAAAAAAGAGAGGCTGACTGGCAGGGCTTTCAAGGGACATGGTGGATACAAAGTTTCTGGTCCCCACCCTTCAGCTGTTACATCATATGTAAAAGCTCTTTGATGCACATTCCCAATTTCTTTTCAAGTTTTGGAGGTAGATGGCAGCTTCTGTTTTACATGGCAATAATAAACTTGTGTACCTCTTAAATCTCAAGGAAAGACTATCAGAAGCAGTCCTGAGAGACTGAAATGTCATGGTCCAGGTTCTGCAGTCCTTTGTACTCAGGAGGAAACTCAAGCCCAGCCAGGGGTCTGATATCAAGTAGTGAGTAGGCCTTTCAAGAGTCTAGAATACTATGAATAGTGTATGAATAGTAATAATTCTAGATTCTACTTTCTTTTAAAATCCTTCTTATTGATGCAAAGTGAAGCATTATTCTTATAGCTATTGCTATACTGCACAAATAAAGCAGTTTGACACTACTCTTGTTATCATGTGGAATCCTGGGATTTGTAGTTTGGTAAGGTATTCAGTCTGGTCTGTCAAGAGTGCTCTTGTGCCTTACTAAACTGCAAATCCCCGGTTTTTAAAGGATGATGCTATGACAATTAAAGTGCTGTCAAATTCTGCCTTGTGGATACACCCTGTGAATTAAGTTTCGTTTCAGTCATTGCTGATTTCTCCCTTCCCATTATTTCATGATTATCCTTTTTTTTTGTTTTTTGTGTTTAATATTTTTTAAAAGAAAAGAAATCCAGAACTTATGACAAAATATTATCTATCTATCTATCTATCTATCTATCTATCTATCTATCTATCTATCTAT
>NC_056525.1:124825083-124836974 GCF_019175285.1 Sceloporus undulatus
GGTACTTATATACCATACAACTTCTAAATGCCTTCAGAATGACTTGCAAATAGCCTTCATCCCAGTTAACAGAATCATCAACTTTGCAGCCAAAACAAATAAATCAGCCAAGATACTACTGAAACATTAAACTATTAGAATGTTAAGAGCCAGCAAGAAAATCTAAACAGTAAAATCAAATAAAAATAGGAGCCAGTGGCATCACTAGTGGGCCTATGAGGTGCTGATCACACTAGGTGACACCATCAGAAGGGACGACACTGAAGTGACTAAACTGCTATAACCACAAAAACATTTCCTGGTCAAGAGCCTGCTGAGCTCCGACATGAAGAGTAGCTTTCTGAAGCCCTGCCTCTTTCTGGATCTTAGGCCATGATGTCCTCTCTGTTTTGCCAATTTCTGGCTCTCTCACCCCAAAAAACTTGTACAAAGGGTATACAGTATGCTCACGCTGTACGTGGGCTTGCCATATGGAGACTTGAGGTCACATGGATGGTGAGCACTAATATGGTAAATGGGGTGTGTGCCCGTGGTGCATGCCGCACTGCACGCCACAGAGGCATGCCCCATTCAAATAAATGGGGCTTGATCATACATGGAATTTGTCTTATATGGGGGTAGGGTGGGGTCTGGAACGGATCCCCTGTGTAAGGCGAGGGCACACTGTACATTTTGAACTAATCCAGAACCACATTTCCAGAGCACAGAAAATACAATGCTAGGTCTATTACAGACCACTCCTAAATTGATTCCCTGCATCCTTGGTTGGTCACTACTTCCACATGTGAATCATTTTTAGTCATGGGAAGGTGGGTTCCTTGTACTGGAAGTGGGGAAGAGTGTAACCATTAAGTGTCAACAAGAGGGGGCACTAGCAACAGAGACAACTAGTTGAGGTCCTCTGCTATGTTTGCTTTTTATATCGTCTGCTTTGTGGCTTCTCCACTAGTAGACAGATACTCTCAGGTTTGACTTCGCTTCTGCTAATCTCTCATTCTCAGTCAGTCATCTCTATTTTAGCAACGTCACCACAGTCAGAATCTTTCTCTTTATCTGTTAGACATGTAATTTCTCTAATATTCTCATTACTTAAGGTATATGATACCTTCTTAATTCCAAACACTAACTTCTACATAAACCAAACCACTTTTTCCTTCTATGATTGCATCCTTTTTTCCCTCTCCAGCTGTTTCAAGTAAGTTTCTTTTTTAAAGAGAGGAAAGTAAAAAGGGCATGAGACCTAAACCTAGGCCAAAAGGATCCTGGGTATGTGTGGTCATACATCATCTAATCAGATAGATTTCCCAGTATTGTAATGTCAGCCTAGCCCTTCTGTCCATGCAGCATCAACTATGCTAAAGGGCTGTTTAGAGACTCCATTGAGAGTGATGCAATGGGGCACACAACAAGATGCCCTGATCCAGTTGCTTTTCTCAATCCTAGGATGAAGAGGGAAATAGGGCAGAAGGATGCTCTTCCACCCTGCATGGAAGGGTGCCATGTCATGAAAACGTGTTCATCTAACAAGCTATGTCACATGTTAGAAGTTTGAAAGAGCTATCAAAAGTGCTCCATGCATTTTGAGTTCAGTACCTTGAACAACAGCTTCAGAGTTCAAGCTAAATCTCTGTATTCCCGACAGACATGAAAGGCATCAGCTCCCACTGGCTGCTGCTGTTGCTTGGGTCATGTAGGCCAAGGGCACAGGTCAACAAACACTCAATTGAAATGAGCGGGAGCTATGCACCCTTCTCTGGGTAGCTTGAGCAGAAGATGTGACTGGACTATCCTTCTTCCCTGCATGAGGGCTCACCTGATATCACTTGCCATACAGAGTTTTTGAACATATTTTCATAGTTGTAAACCGTGCTTAGGTGGGATAAGCTATTCTGTTTTACAAACTGAAGCAATGAACTTCCCTTTAGGTTATGGCATTGTTTATTTGCCCAGGATTCTTGTTTGCTTGCCTTTGGCATCCTGGGGGGGGGGGGGGGGGAGGGGGGGGGTAAGGAGCCAATTTTATGTCCTTGTCTCAACCCAGAGACAATGGCAAAGAACCCTGTGTTTTCTGTAGCTGGCTGACAAAAAACAACTCACTGCGGGGAAACTAATGCTATCGTTTCAAGACAATTTACTATTCTGTCTTGGTGCCCAACTGCCCCCACCTCCAGGTCAGGTTATATTTGTCTAATAAATAGAAATATTAACAACCCCCATGCCATACTGTCCAATCCTCAGACACTAAAATGCTGCCCTGATAGTTGCCACCAATCAGAGTAGCATAAACTTGTGTTTTTCCCAAGATCTCAAAGAAGCAAAGGTTAGCCTGGCTGTCTCCAGCTAATATCGATGCATTAAAAGCTCTCTCTCACTCTCTCTCTTGAATCAGTGAGTGTTCCTCCCTGTGCTTTTGTATTTTGCTGGAATGAAAGGAAACAGAAGGGCTGTCTGGGCTGGTGTGCAGCCACTCATCATTGTTTTGCTTCATCCAAATCAGCTGAAAATATGGGCATTGGGTGTCTGTTTGCATGCTCTGATACTTTATCTTCAACAGTTCCCTTGATGCATAGAACAGGCAGCTGTTTCCTGCATCTGGAATCTGTTAGACGGCCCTCTAGATTAATACTCTTTTTTGCCACATGGTATATATAATTAGATGCCTTCTTGGCCCACTTGCCTCCAGTAACCGTTTCAAGCCTGCACTTACTACTGCACTAAATTCTATGAATTGGCTGATAATTTGGTACCCCCCCCAAAAAAAAATAAAATTGGTGGACTGGTATGTGTGTGTGGTAGCAATTCCATTACTAACTGAGGGTAAGATAGCAAATCTTGTCCACGTCTAGATGATGGAGTAGAGGGAATCCTTATGAAGTTTGCAGGTGATACAAAAGTGGAGGGATAGCTAACACACAGGAACAGAATTCAAACATAGCTATGTGTTAGCTATCCCTCCATTTTTGATAAATTAGAAAATTGGGCTGACAAAAAGAATGAAATTCAACCGAGACAATGCTACATTTAGGCCACAAACACCAAATGCACAGGCATAGAGTGAGGGATACTTGGCTCAGCAGTATGACATGTGAAAAGGACTTCGGGATTATTATTATCATAAACTGAAGATGAATTACCAGTGTGATGCTGCAGCAAAGGACACAAACAATATTTTCACTCACGTTCCTAGAACCATCATTTCCAAGTCAAAGGAAGTAATAAGCTCATTATATTCTGTGCTTGTCAGGCATCATCTGGAGTACTATGTTCAGTTCTGAGCACCTCATTTTAGGAAGGATATAGACAGGTTGGAGTGGGTGCTGCGAAGAGGAGGTACGGAGAACAAAACATATGAGGAAAAGTTGGAGGAACTTGGTATGTTCAGCCTAGTGAAACAACAACAGAGGGGTGACATGTCTGAACTCTTTAAATATAGAAATAACTATCGCGAAGAGGAGGGGGAAGTTTGTCCTCTGCTGCTTCAGAGGGTAGGACCAGTTCTAATGATTTTAAGTTATAAGAGGTCAGATTTTGATTGAACATTAGAAGGAAGCAAGCACTATTGGACAAAGGAACCAGTTATCCAGAGGGGTGTGTGTGTGTGTGTGTGTGTGTGTGTGTGTGTGTGTTCCTATCTCATCCTGAGAATAAAAACATACGCCTAAATCATCTAATGAAACAAGAAGTTTTTTTGGTGGGGGATCGATTAGATCCTATTAAAATCCATGAGATTTAACCAGCATAAATATGTGCTAGATTACAAATTAATACTTAATTCTGCTCCTGTCTGATGTACTTGGATTTTTTTTTATGAGCATACGAAATATATTTGTTCAGTGTTGCCTTCCCTTTTCCAGACACTGAATTTTTCAGATATGTGCTCCACTCTATTTCCTCACTAGTTTGTTTCTTTGATAGATTGCTCAGTTCTTGTTTAGCTTTTCATTAACTGACAATTTAGTCCAATTAATGCCCATCACAGACTATAGATTTTCTCAGTTTGGGTGACTGCATGTTTCAGAGTTTAGTGCATAAGCAGCCATCTTCTCATATCTTGATTTATTGTGCAGGTTTGGTTCTTCACTCTGTGTCTTCTGAGAAGATGCCAGGCTTCCTAAAAGAACAATTTCTCAACCATCTAAAGACATCAAATGAGAATAAATTCAGAAAAGGTAAGATTATGGGAAACAGAGGAAGGTTACAATACTAAGCACACTTACTTCCTAGCAAGTCACTTTATTCAAAATGTGGCTTGCTTTGGACAAAGCATGCTTACGGCCACATTAGAAATTAAAGGTAAAGGCATAAAGCTTAAGTAAATTTAGGCTCTTTGAAGATGAAAACATTTTAATTAGGATAATTGAGGATATTACATAAAAGACAGACATTTAGATTTTCAGGTCTACACTATGAATTTGGGCTGTACAGATATTTCCCCCTGCCAAATATTCATCAATTTTAATAGCTACATTTTGTTCTCCCCCCCCCCCCAGTTACATCCTTCCTACATTATTCACATGTATAATGCCACATAATCAAGAATACCAAAGTGAATTAGATAATTTGACAACAATTCATATGACAGTAGATAATGTGGATCAGTATTAGATAATAATAATAATAATAATAATAATAATAATAATTTTATTTATATACCAGTATTCCAAAGATCATAGTGTAATACAAAAAGCCACAAACATTCCATAAGAACAACATCCTTGTGCCCATCTGGACATGGTTTCCTGGAAAGTTGGCATTTTGGATCATGTTCTAGAATACAGATTTTTGGCCCTGATTCCTACTATATATATATATATATATATATATATATATATATATATATATAGGCTTGCTCCATCACTCCCATTTATTCTTCTAAATTTGGTAAGTATGGCTATCCTGAATGTTGGTAATATGGGCTATTTTCCAAAACACACATTTTGGCCTGGAATGAGTAATAGAAAGTGATTTCTGAGCAATTTCTGTGATTTGTGGCATGGCTCCCATCTAGTCTAATGCATCTGCAAAATTTGGTCTCACTGGCTTTTTGAAAAGTTGGCAACCCTGGCCATTTCTTGGATGTTTTGCCTGGAATGGATATTGAAGAGTAGTTTCTGTGGAGTTTAGGTGGCTTGCAACATCTCTCCCACTTAGTCTTGTGTGGCTGGTGAATCTGGTGGGCATGTTAGCTGACTTCCCCACTCTATATCTGCTTCAAGATAGGTTAGAGAGGCACTGTTTTAAAAAAGAAGAAATCTAAGAATCCAGTCCATCTAAGAATCCTAATAGGTATTGGGTATAATGCCCAGAATATGGATTTAATTTGGCTAGTTTGGCCATATGCAAACCCTATGTTATGAGTTTTGGATACCAACTCATCATTCTGCAGAGAAGAAAAGTCACTGAAGAAGGAAAATTATAACTCACATTTGAGGACAAATAAAAAGAAAAGAGAGGGGGGAAGGCGGGGGGGAAAGTAATCTGTTGTTGTTATTGTTGTTGCATGTCTTCAAGTCATTTCCAACTCAGGGCAACTCTAAGGTGAACTCATCATGGTGTTTTCTTGGCAAGATTTGTTCAGAGAGGACTTGCCATTGCCTTCCTCTGGCAATGAGAGTGAGTGACTCACTTAAGGTCACCCAGTGTGTTTCATGGTCTGGCAGGGAATCAAATCCTGGCCTCCAGAGTCATAGTCCAGTGATCAAACCACGGGGGGGGGGAACCTACCTGGGGAGTAGAAATCTTTGCGAGGCAACAGGAAATGTATCAAACCGAGCAAAACAGCATCTGGATACGTGTGAGGTTGTAGGACACAAGTAACCAAATTATCAGTGTGGTTAGGAAATATTCTTTGTTGATTACCAGACACATAAACATGCAGTGACCTTTAAATTAAAGCACACTTTGCACATTGACAATAATCTTTCCTAACCATTCTAGTTCATTCTATTAATAGCAACTTCTAAATTCTTTTTCCAGGAAATGTCCCAGTTTCTGAATCAATACTTTCAATTGCCCCCCTCCTTCATAGTCCAAGGAGTCATATTCTTGAAAATTGCTATAGAGTTGCAAACTCCTGAACTGACACTTTTTAGATGCCCTTTTAATGGTATTTTCTTAAGACGTTGGCAAGTGATAATGTTTCCCTGCCTTATGTGAAAAGCTTCACCTCCTGATTCTTTCCCACCTAACATTAACTTTCATTAAAGGGGCAAGACCCATTCAGGGTGGGTTTATTTGTCTTACCTGGTGGCAGTTTGATTAATAGAAGTACACAAGAAAGTTCTCAGTTACATATTAAGATATTCCAGTATAACAAAAGGAAGAAAATAAAAACCCAGAAAGACAGCCATGTTAGTCATATGTTTCTATAAAAGCTAACCAAATGTCCAAATATAAGTCCATTTCCTGGTTTTGTCTATACATCATTTTTTCACATATCGCCATGGCAGTTTTAGATATAGTTTTAGTAAATTCTGATTACAACAGAAACTGTCATCTTGGATTGTGAGTGTTTTAGTAAGCAATGCAATAAACTGCAGGTTTTAGGTCAGAGGCCTTGAACATAAAATATAATATGAATATATAGCAAAGGTATATCTGTCCAGATTCACTCTCTCAGTACCTTGCAGTCTAGGTTGGACTCTTTATACACCAAGCTTAGGAATTCCTAATGTGGAGTTAGATCAAAGGTTTTTTGCTTCTATACTTCTAAGTCAGGTATTTATCACGATTAATAGCACACTGTGGGAAGGCCAAAGCAGGCATGAGTTGGATACTGAGACTGAGGGACAGAATTTGTTGAACTGCAGTGGACCTGGTGTGTGTGTGTGTGTGTGTGTATCTGGCTGAGTTCAACTGGACAAGAGTGGCAGTGGGGTGACAAGAGAGAAGAGTTCCAGCTAAGTGAAGGCAGTATGGATTTGGATCCTGAGAATAGTGCAGGATAGACATACCTGTGCAGGGAGGATTGCACAGAGATCATCCATTTTCAGTTTGGCACAATGATGAAAACAGAGGGAGGATTGAATTATTAGAAAGAGGAGAGTAACATTTGAATCTCTTTGGACTCCTTCAATTACTTATTTCTTAATCTATTGCATTTATATCCTGTCTTTTCTCCAGGAAGCTCAGGGCAGTGTTAACAGCTCTCCTCCTTGTTCCAATAAACTCAAGTTTTTTCCCAATAAACTCAATTGGATATGCACTTTGTCTTCATAACAACTTTATCTCCGTAACAACCCGGTGAAGTGAGTCAAGCTGAGAGGAGGTGACCAAACCTAAGTGAGTTTCATGGCTCAATGAGGGCTAAACCTCCTTCTCCCAAGTCTCAGTCCAATATACTTACCACTCTACAAGCAGCATAAAACCCATATTTTTAATGACAGTTTCTGCCTGATCTACCCATTTTTTATATCCCTGCTATGTTTTCCATGGAAAGATTCATGGATGCTGCTAACACCATCGATAACTACCATATTGCCATTCATAAAATGTACATCATGATCCAAGAGTTAAGTCCCCCTTCCGCTTCCCTCCTTTAGCTCCCACCTCTTTGCACCACTGCTTGGAAGTCACTGGCACTGGTAGTGTTTGATTATTTCTCCCTCTAACTGGTTACACAGTCTCATACCCACACACTTACTTTCCCCCTTTATTACTCACCTTATGAAAAATGGGATTGCTATCTGCAGCTGTCAAGAGTCTGCAGAGCTAGAAGTACGCCTCAGTGAATATACAAATGTGCTGTTGGACAGAAGCCTCCCCCCAACCCCAAATGCCTGGTGCTGAATACAAATCACCCAGTGAGAGCAGGAGAGAGCTCTCCTCCTAATGTTTGCTGTGGCAGCTGCTTCTGATCTCCCATTGATTTAGAGGAGGCATTAAGAAAGAGCCAGATGGGGAAATATCTGGTTACCCTGAGACACCCTGGCTGTGACACAAGGCAGCAGTGCGGGGTCATAGAAAATGCAGGGAGTGCTTATTTGTTCAACAAGACAGAAACAATAAGAGGAATAAAATAATTCATAAGCACATTAAAAACCACAAACACCATAGTAAAGAAACCACAGCAGACAAGCAATATATTCTCACACTGGGGTCACTTCTTATAGTTTGCCCTATACAAACAGTGGGCAAAAGATTGGGGAACCACATTACACTCCTAGATCATTGGGACTGGCCCATATCTCGATATAAATTTGGATCTAGCACCATCTGCAACAAGTGTAAATCTTAAACCCCACTAGTTCCCCTTCATAGTGTTAAAAGACACAAAATTTTAAATCTCATTGGTCAGTCAGATGTCTAATGCAGCAAGGCTGTTAGTAACTCTTTCCAGATTTGGTCATAAATTTGACACCGGGGAAAAAAAACAACACATCATAAAAACCTTCCTCGGACATTTCTTGTTCTATTCAAAATATTTAATAGTGTTCAAAATTGCTATGGATATTTTACCTGAGCAATGCCACAATCCATTCAAATTTCACCCCTGCCAAAATTCTGTGGGTTTACAATATGTGAACCTTCTTCCAAATAGAAATCCTTGCACATTTGCTTCCTATCCCTTTAAATCTTTCACCTTAGCAGCACTTTAGCCAAAACCACTGCACATTTTTGTGCAGCTGAAATTCAAAGGTCATCAAAGGTGTGTGAAGCTTTCCTTGGGAGTATACCACATCAAATGGAAGATGGAAGTCTGAATACTTGAGCATATAATTTCCCCTCCTGTATGTAAGCAGGTGTGTGCGCATGCACATGCACAATATCTCCTTGCATATACCACATTAATATGTCAAGAAAAAGCCATGCACTGAATGACCAGGGAGAGCTGCCTTGTCTTGCCTTGTCTTGCCTCCAGGTAACATGCAAACATGGGATAAGGGCCAGTCAGATTGAGGCGGTTGTCTCAGGTGGCAGATGCTGAGTGGTGCTGGAGGAGAAAACTGTATGCCAGGCACCCACCTCTCCTTTTCCCAACTAGCCAACAGACCTTATAGACACTGCTTCACTTAAAATACATTAAGTTGTCAGTGATAATGACAAAAATAATGACCATGAAGGATCTACATAAATTCAGCCTAGACAACAAAGAAATCGAAATACTAAAGGGTCCCTATAGCTTGGATCAAACAGTGATCAGACAAGAGACTTCAATAAAGAAAACAAAAGAATACTAGGAATGGAAAGGGCAGCTATGAACAAACTAGACAAGATCTTAAAGAGCAAAGATATACAACTGAGCACTAAAGTTAGAATCCTCCAAGCCATTGTACTCCCCATCACCATGTATGGATATCAAAGCTTGACAGTGAATAAGGCAGATAAAAGGAAAATCAACGCATTTGAAATATGGTGTTGGAGGAGAGAGTTGAGGATACTCTGGACAGCCAGAAAGATGAACAGATGGGTCCTTGAGCAGTTAAAGTCTGAAATATTCTTGGAAGCCAAGATGATCAAATTCAAGCTGTCATACTTTGGCCATGTGATGAGAAGGCATGATTCAGTAGAAAAGACAATAATGCTAGTAAATGTAAAGGTCTGCAGAAAGAGAGGAATATTGCATGCCAGATGGATAGATTCAATCAGAGAGGTCACAGGCATGGATTTGCAGGACCTAAGCAGAGTAGTGGGTGATAGGGGGTATTGGAGATGTCTCATCCATAATGTCACAATGAGTAGGATCAACTCAAGGGCAGTTAAGAACAACAGAAAACTTGCCAATCTGGTCAAGTTCTTTATGTGAAACTGAGGGGAGCATCTTGTTCTGTGCGTCAGGCACTAAAATGTTGTAGACCAGTCCTACTGGGTACCTCAGTACACAAACTGAAACTGGTACAGACCAAAGAAATGTTTTGTTTTTTTGTTTTTACCACAAAAACATAATATTTCCCTAAGCTCTGCATGTGGGACAGCTGATCTATATCCCAACTTTCAAGCTATTTGCAGCTGGTTCTTGATAACATTGTACCTAGGTCATACTTTTATCCCAATAGTAGAGAAGCCAGAGCTGCAGCAATTTTTTTCCAGTGCTGCTGGAATAATGTGAGAACTGTTTGGAATTTACCACTCTTTTCCAGCTAATGTTTGACACTGCCTTTCTTTAACTAGTTACCTAAAACCTCATCTGCACACTGACATTCCTCCTTTTGTACTTACCTCTTGGGGAAAAGGTTGCAAAATCTGCAGTCAGATAGGCAAGGCTGCCAGTTCTTTGGATGTTGGCTGAAGTCCCAAGGCAGTACTTTGCTTCTCTAGTTCTGTTGGCAGGGAGACAAATCTCAGTACCACTAGAGGAGGAGAAAGTTTCATTTTTAACAATGTGAATGGGTTATACAACCTGGACATCCATCTCCAACCATTCCCTTCTCATGCTAACAATCTCCATTTCAATGAGAAAATGTGCTTGTGCAAACTTGGCACACCAAAAAGCCAGAAGCGACGGGAAAGAATTGAGAAAAGATATGGTGGCTGCCTGCAGAAGAGATATGGTGGGCCCATATTTGGGGCTGGTGTTGAGACTTCTATAACATACAGCAGGATGAGGAGGCCTGGAGAAATAAACACCCATGAGATATGAGCTACAGTGTAAATGGTGGCTGCTGCAGTGAATTTTTTATGCCTGTTGAAAAATGCTTTAGTGTCCATCCATCCCTGGCTCTAGCAGTGATTCGCCCCAAGTCTGCAACTGTTTGCTTGCTTGTTTATTTATTTATTTCATATACAGTAATTTCTATGCCACCTTTCTCCCAGAAAGGGATCCAGAGTACCTCACAAATAAAACAATTTAATTTTTTTACAATAAAAAATTAAAAACAATTATAATCGACTAGCAAAAACAGTATTAAAATTATATAAAGCATACAAAAGTTAAAAACATAACTAAAGCACACACAATTCCCTGACATAATTAAAGTGTGCCCACATCATAAGTGGTCACGCCTTACGTGGCTTTCAGTATATGCTGAAAGCCATGCTAGGAAAAGGGGCAGCACTCCCCATAAGGGGTAATGGCATGCGTGCCCATGGTACACACATGCTGCCATACTGCCATGCCACCACATGCACTTAAATGGGGCTTGAGCATAGGCAGATTTACCTTTACGCAGGGGGTCTGGAACGGATCCCCCACGTAAAGGAAGGGAGGACTGTATATATTAAAAGCCTGTTTGTATAAAAATATTTTTGCCTGCCAGTGAAAGGAAAGCAGGGAGGGGGTCAGCCTAGCCTCCCACAGAGGGAAGTTCCAGAAGATAGAAGCAGCCATCGAGAAGGTTCTCTCTTGGGTCTTCACCAAATGAGCCTGTGATGGTAGCAAGACCATGGAATTTAGCGCACGCATTTTCCAGCCCAATCCGTGCACTGGATGGAATCGTGCTGGAACGGGGAGAAATGGGTTTTGCTGCACACAGAATTGTTGCTGTGCTGCCGTCTGACCAAGGTCCATCCCCAAGTAGTGCTGTGGAGGCTGATTTTGATAAGTCTAAAAGCTTCTGCAGTACCAAAATCGGATGCCAGGGCACTGCTTGGGGATGAATCTTGCACACCTGGGCACAGCACAGCAGAGCAGCACTTTTGTGTGTATAAAACCCGTTTCTCCCTGTTCCAGCCTGATTCCATCCAATGCACGGATCGGGTTGGAAAATGTGTGTGATAAATTCCTATGAGAAAGCCTTCCCTTGTAGATCTTAAGACCCTTGTAGGTTCAAACTTAGAACATGCCTTTTTCCACAACATCTGCCCCAGAAGCAATACTGGCCAGCATCTCAACCCTTGCTTGCCCTGACTGTGTGACATCCCAAGAACTCATCTCTATGACCTCAGACTCCCCCTGATTTTAGCTTTTAACCCTGAAATCTCAGGGAATAGGATACTGCTAACTTGTCATCCTT
>NC_056525.1:124841974-124864184 GCF_019175285.1 Sceloporus undulatus
GCTAACTTGTCATCCTTATAAGTGGAATCAGGCCCCATGGAAATTTCTTACCTACATAACCCCTACAGCAGATCAGTTTTTCAAGGGTTGGTTCTGATGTAGGGGGCATTAGGAGAGTGGTCGTTCTCTATAGATAGATAGTTTCTCAAATTAATCAGGTGAGGCCAGACAGAGTAGCATTGCTGGAGATAATGGCAGCCCACAGCATTATATGTTTCCATTTTCAGACCAAGGTATTTTCCTGCTTGAGGTGAAACAGCAAATGGCACCCTCTCTCATACAAACACACTCAATGCATGGTGCAGAATATCCAACGCCCACCATATTATATATTGGCTGGCACATGAGGTAGAAAATCCCATAACATCCTCTCTGCCCACCCAAACTGGAGATGTAAAATAACAAATAATAATAATAATAATAATAATAATAATAATAATAATAATAATAATAATAATATAACAAATGAAATAACTAATGATATTCATAGAATCATAGAGTTGGAAGAGACCACAAGGGCCATCAAGTCCAACCCCCTGTCATGCAGGAAATCACAATTAAAGCATCCCTGACAGATGGCCATCTAGCCTCTGTTCTTTCTGCCCTTTCATGACACTCAAAATAGGTTGAGGTGTCTTCCTTATTCTTCCCAATGACAGAATTAGACCTGGCTACTTTATAACCTTCCCCTTAGTGATGATTTACATTCAGAAATGCTTTAAACCTGGGTAGCTATGACCTGGTACATACCTCTAGGAATGTCCGGGCTGGCGGCGGCTTGTTTTTCCGCAGAAGGACACTGCAGCAGCCAAACCGGGTTTTTTGGGTCGCCGGGCGGATGTCACGAGTGCACCAATGGTGCACTGTGATGTAAGCGATGCACAGCAATGTGTATATGCTGCGTGTTGCTTATGCCAAGACGGCGGCACCCATGTAGACAGGACGCCGTCATTAGGCTGCCGCTGTGCCATGCTAGGGTTAGGGCCCATGTGGTTGGTGCTTGGTCCTTAACCTTAGAATCGGTGGTGGCATGGTGCTTCTTGGAGGGCCTATGTTAATCTGTGACCTGACTTGAGCTGTAGCCCCCTCAAAGAAGGCAATGAACTGGGCCAGCAATAATTAGGGACTCTTTCATACGACACCATTATTGCACTATCATTCCACTTTACCTGCCATGGCAACATCCTAAAGAATCCTAGGATTGGTAGTTTAAGGGAGGGCATTTAGAATTCTTAGCCAGAGAGCTCTAGTACCTCCCCAAATGACAAACCCCATATTCCACAGGAAGGAATCATGGCTGTTAAAGTGGACTCATTATGCTACAATTGTGCAGTGTGCAAGGGTCCTTGGTTTAAGCTTAGCTTCAGTTTGGCTGCACTACCTCATGCTGCCTGTTCACCACTTCAGACTTCTGGCATTCTAGGCAGCAACAGAGGAGGCTGATGCTGGATCAAGGTGCTTTTAAATCCAAGCCTTTGATTTGTCTTTCGAACTCTAGAAAATGTACTTTTGGAAGACTACAGCTCCCCAAACCCTCAGTCATTATGGACAGTGGATACAATAACTAGGGGATTCTGGGAGCGATTGTTTCAAAAAAGCCAATTTTCTGAGCTCTGGCCACCACCTGCCCTCCGCTCTGTGTTGAGATTCCATACCATCCCTAGCCACAGCCAAAGATTTGCCTCGTCCTTTTGACAAATGCCACTTGGCTGCTGGAACTGAGGCACTCCTGTAGGCTCTGTTGTGAGGAACACGAGAGCCTAAGGGTCGACTAGGGAAGCATTTCTGCTGACGGCTCTTCGTTAATGATCCCTTGCTTCCCCTCTGAGCGGTTGCACTGACACTAAAAGCAGCCATAACAAATGTTCCTGAAAGGGATATGTGTGTAATTGCAAGCTTTGTGCCATAGATTTCCATTCCATCTGATTGATTTGAGCAGCCTCGCATGCTATGCTGCCCTGTATGTTCATTCGTCTCCCTCTTTCTCCATTTTTTCACACGCCAAGATACCTCTCAGAGGTCTTTCTTGTGGCCTGATCCCGCTTGTGTCTCTGAGTGAATAATGCCACATTATGAGCAGGGAAAACTACACTGATATAAACAAGAAGGAGAAGTAACAACCTTTTTGTTCTCTTCTCATGGATGGTGCTAAAAAGTTGGCAATAGTGTTAATCTGATTGCCTCTTCTAGCTTATTTCTAGCAGAGAAAGACCAATAACTGGGCAGTGTTACGTTCAGAGGACGCCTGCTTCCTATGTCAGCCAAGCTGTCAGTTGTAGTCCTAAAAGGTAACTTTCCCAAGTTTTAACTATGCTACATTTGTTGCGGGGGGGGGGGGCATCTATTTTTGTCCAAGTCCTAGACATTAATCTTTCCTTAAAGAGAGTTATGCAGACATCACCCAGAAGACTTTTAGGAATGCTGCAAATGGAGAGCAAGCCTCCAAATTTTGGAGGGCTGGGAAGAGAGAACTAGAGAGAACCTTACCATACACAAATACTCTTGTTGCATACATTTGTCTACATGTTTGCCAGAAACTGGTGGTGGCAAGGGATGAGGGGTCAACACTTCTTCCCAAGTGCCAGTCCTTGTCCAGATGTTGCCTCTTATGGCTGCCTTTGCCATGTTAGAAACCACAGGTGATCTAGTCATCAAGGATTTCCTGAAACCTTATAACATCCTGAGTTAGTTTGCAAAGATTGCATACAGTTGCAGGTTGCAGCAAGGTGTTCTGAGATAAAGAACCAAAGACTGATCTCCATTTGGAAACATGTAAGTCACCAGTTCTCCACTTTAGACAACTTCTTGCAAAGTAGGGAATACTTTTTAAGTAAAGAAAAAAATGGTAGTCATTATACTTGCAAAGCTACAGATTTATTTTAGAGAACACACTTGATACAGCATTAATAGAATCCAAATAGAATAGTATTGCCTGGAGTGTAGAAGACACAGATTTGGAAAGGGAGAACTATATATGAGAAGACTTACAATGCATTTCATTGGATTACTGTAGGTATGTAAATTCTCACGTAACTTGTTCTTGCATGAGAAAACAAGATGTGCTAAATATTTTTTTCCTTATCTCTGTGACAATATTTTCTGCTGCTCTTACCAAGATGTCTTCTAACATTCTCTCAAAAAGAATTTTCACATTTCTGTAACAATTTCTGTGCTAATTGTAGAGTGATTTCTGCATAAACTATGGTGGCCACTGCCTTGTTGCATGGGTTTTTACAAATTAGAAACATTGTGTTGTTTGTTTATCTCTTTTTCATCATTCAGACAGTCTTTTGTGTGTGTGCTTTGTTTCACAATGGTGATAGGCAGTAGTTTTGTGCAGAGACCTTCTGGACAAACGATATTTTGACAGGAAAAAAAATGCTCTGTTCCCCAAAACCAAGAAATTTTATGGATAATGTTCACATTCCCAGATTACTGTCTTAATATCAGCTGATGCAGTTTGTGGGTAGCAACTTTTGCATAGGAGGTGAATTACTTCCAGGAAGGGGGTTGCTAAAACATCCCAAAGCTCCTCAAAAAACTCTTAAACCCCTTCAGAAATAGCAATCAGAAGTCACTTCTGATTGCAGTTTTTGACCCAAAACATGGTGGAGTGGCTTACTGTAAGTGGGCAGGCGTCAAAATTGTTCCCCAATGTAATTGCCCACCCATGTTCTATGCTTTTCATTGTCGCATGATGAGCAGAAAAATCAGGAGTGCACAGTTTTGGCTGGTTTGAGGATGCAGTTAGGGGGAAAGCCTTATTAGTTAGTTGAACATGCAGACTCTCTTTCCATGCTTCTTCTGCAATGGAATGAGAGTACAAGTACACACTGAAGTGTTTTGCATACCTGGGCACATGCGGAATAGTCTTAGAATGTAGATTTTCAAAAACATTTGTGCATAATGCCACAATGAACACAAATTTTGGAGGGCAGGGCAGACAGTCGGAGATGCAGCCCTTCCGTCCCCATGTAATCTTCAACCAGAGCCCATCTTGTGAAGTATCCATCTGGTCCTAAATATATCTTGTGCATTAGCTTTTTTAGAGAACTGCAGTAGTTGGTGTGCAGCAATTACATCATCACCATTTGCCAGAACCCACAAGCCAAGACCTGGCTGCAATACTCACACCTCTTCCCATATTTCATAAGTTTGTTTGTTTATTCTCCCACAATGGGATTCCATAAAATAAATGAACCCTGTTTACTCAAAGGTAAATCCCACTATGTGAACAAGGGGTGCTAATGACATGGGCCTGCCACATGTCATTGGACTACAGTTCCTAGCTAACAATAGCTAATGGTGAGGCATACTGGGAATTGCAGTTCAACATCTGCAATGGCACATGATTCCCACCACTGATGTCAGAGATGAGGACTACCTCTTAAATAAATCTCACAATGAACACGGTTGGACTTCCAAGGACACATGTATTGGATCCAAACAGATGCACACATTCTCTTGCACATCCAGAATCCAGACTGCTTTCCTTCTCCCTGGATCTGACAATAACATCCACACACCTTATGCTTGCTTGGGCACTTAAAAGATGCCAAGAATGTGTTTTGTTTTATTTATTTTTTACTGAGGATGAAATTATTTTTTTTATTTTGTTCTTGCAGGAAAGAACAAATAATTTAGTCCACTTTCTCCATACTGTGCAGTTTCCAAAGCCTATTCACAATTTAGGACTTATCGTGCAAAAAAAGGAGGGGCATATCCATGGAAAATGGCATGTTGTGTGTAGGAATGTTGTTTTCTTCAGTGGAAGCTTGCTTCCTGATAAGGAATATTCTCATGAAGAACAAAAAGTATTTTTCTGCACAAAAAGCTGCATGAGCTATTCAGATACAATAGTCTTGATTTGCAAAGATTCTTTACATACAGGTTTCTCCTTGTTGGCATTTTCCAATGCTCAGGAAATTTTTTCATTTGTTGTTCGAATATTTGGAAATATTGTTTCCATCCCTGATTTTGAGAAAGAGAGACAGAGAGAGAAAGTGGGGGGAGACAAGTGACAAATCTTCGTGGCAATGTGATGCTGGTATCTCCTTTAATAACCTGGAAAGCAGTCTCAAACAAGAATGTATTTTCTAAAGTAAACAGAGAACCCTGCAAAAAAGAGAGAGGTAAATGCATTTAGGTGGAAATATACATATACCAAAATAGTAGAAAGAGGAAGAAAGAGGTATTTGCCCTTTTCCCTGTTCATCGCAGTGAATAATGAGTTGATCGGCTGGAGAGAGAGTTCCTGGGCGGCTGAGCTATATATGCTATGGACATAGCATAGAGGCTGGATGGACCCATATCTGGAACGATCTCCCTCTAATTTTCTACCTCAGTGACAATCCGGCACAGTGCCATCAATCACAGTCAGAGGGGGCTCTGAAGGCCACCTCCCTCCCTTCTCATTCTCCCCTATGAGCTAGGAGCTTTAGAAAATCAGTGCCTTGTAAATGATCAACGTCTTTACGCTTGTGGTTACCATGTCTCATCTAATGCTTGTCAAACAACCCCTGTTTTTCCCTACTTGCACTCTTCTTCCCTCTGTGTGTGTGTGATGGCATAAAGCTGAAGGTTAAACTGGCTTCGATTCTGGGCCTAGTTACCATCCAGTAAACTGCTTGGAGATGGCACCTCCGTTCTCCAAGGACAACTACACCTGCACTAATGGGAATATGAACCTGGTCTCAGCCACTCACCTGTGAATAAACATGAAGAGGACAATTACACCTGTTATTACTCATGAGAGGATCAAAAGCTAGTTAGTTATTCCTTCTCAAGCAGAAGCATAGCTGGGAGATGTTATGATGACATAAGGAGATGAGAAATGCTTGTCATGTTAATTTCATAAAATTATTTTGTAGATTAATCTTTACATCACTAAAACTAAAGACATCATATAAAATTCCTAAAATTGCCTAAGTCTCCCTTATCTGGAATTCTAAAATCCAAAATACTCCAAAAACCAAAATGTTTCCATGGGTGGCTGACATAGTGACAGCATTGTTTTCTGATGGTTAATGTACATAACCTTTGTTTCAAGCACAAAAATATTTAAAATATAAAATTACCTTCAAGCTATTATGTATATGAAACATAGATAAGCTATTGTGTATATAAAACATAAAGGTACCATCACTACAATCCACATATATGCAAAAACAGATACAAAAAAAAGTCCAAAATCCAAAACACTTCTGGTCTAAGCATTTTGGATTAGGGAGACACAGCCTGTAATGTGCAGCAGTTATTGTTGCTCAGAAGTAACATCATTTCTGTTTAGTAAACCCATTAAAATTTCCAGTAACAAGTTTAGAATTTTTAAATAATGATTTTCTTTGGAATGAAGAATTCTTCAAGAATTCCAAAACAATGTTTGGAAATTTTAAGCAATTGGTTGCAGCTAATGAAATTTTAACAAGTTGTTTAAAAAAACCTGGCATGACATATCAATAAGATCTTATCCTAGGATAAAGTTGGGGTACATAACATACATAAATAAGTAGTTTTACTGTTCAAAGGGCATTTTCAATCTCACATCCCACCAGTCCTAACTCCTGACCTAACTATGCAGTTTCTAAAGTTAATTCCAGCATTGACTCATAAACAATTTGACCAACTTGCATTTCTTCATTTCATTTCATTAGCATCTTCAATTCAATTTCTTCCTGCCTCTGTGTTACTAGTGCATAAAGGTGCATTGTTCAAACACTATAAACATGTTCTCACTGTGATTGTGCAACATCTTTGTAGCAAGATTCTTTGTTGTTGTTGTTGTTGTTGTTGTTGTTAAGGTTTACTGATCTGTACATTTAAACTGGATCCACAGTCCTGCCTAACATTTTCAATCTTTTTTTCACTTGGGATGGATATGTTGCTGAATATCATCTGGAGGAAGTGGAGTTCTTCAACCGTTTCATGTACTGGAGGGAAAAGGAAGATGAGAAAAGAAAGAAAATTATAAGAAAGTTTCTTGCTTTGAGAAATGGTAGTTCAAGAAACCGTAGCCCTTTCCACTATACTGTATTTTGTACTGGCTGTAGCTTCCATGACAACACCTTACAATAGTCTAATAATTTGCTGTGACCAAATCTACCTTTCTTTGGAAATGGACAGAGCTGGCACACCAGCCAGAGCTGAGCAACAGTCTCATAGCCTTTCAGGAGCAATGTTGAAGCACTCCCAAGCTGTGGGACTTCAGAGGGAATACAATCCCATGGGTTATCAATTCAATTCTAAGCTGGCTTTCCTGTGGCCAGACAGAATCTCTGTCTTGGCTGCAACAAACATCAGTTTATTAACCCACAGCAAAACCTTCTCTGCATCTTGATTGAACTGTAGCCAGACAATGACAGCCTCCTTCACATTAGTGATGTAGAAAAGCTAGAACTGGATATCATCAGCACAGTACTAAGACACAATCCTAGTATATCAGATTACCCCCCCCCCCCGCAGTGTTATGTAGGTTTTAAAAAATGTAGGGGGCAATAATGATACTTACAAAACTATAAATTGATGACCATGGTCCAACTTTTTTATCCAGGATCAAATCCTGAATCAAATCAGTCTTCTCAATCATTGACTTTACGTTAAAAACAATGCATTTTGACTCAATGAGAGGCTACTAAAACAGCCAGGAATTTCTTGGTTGGATGGTGAACCAAGAGGAAGAACTGCCACAAGAGATATCTGTCAGAACTGTGGAACTTTGAAGATGAATCAAATGAAATAACTTTATTGAATACATAAGTATAGAAGTTTCCAAGTCAGTGTTTAAGCTGAAACTGACCATTCCTCGCCCTAATACAATATACAAACCCCAAAAGCTAAAAATCCCTCCCCCTACATTGGCACGCAAAACTACATTCCCACAGTTAGCTCCAATGAATACATATCCCTCCACCTGCCCCCTTCTTGCCATTCCAAAAGCACTACCAGGTTAGACACATAAAGGCTACAAAATGAAATCACTCCCATGCATTCCAAATGGCATAGGCAGAAGCAAACCAGACATTCAAGGCCAGGGGAAGGCTATCAGGCCTGTGTGATGGTCTGCTCATACAAAGAAATGCCATACTATCCCACCACATATATCCATAACCCAGAACACACATGCCATCCTGGGAGAACCCATCTTAATTTCTGACAGTACCTTCCTTTTCCTCCACTGGCTTGTTTTACCTCTATCACTATACCTTCCTTCCGTCATTACAACTGAATAGGAACACCTTTCCTCCCTCTCATCCAAGATGTTAATGGAGGGTAGGGCAAGAGGTCCCTAGTCTGATTTTGTGGGGGAATATATTTTTAGTTCATACTCATGGGCAACATGGTCAAGTAGGAATGAAAGCATTGCTCCCCTAATTTCCCTATATGAAATTTCACTTCAGCCCCAAAATGTCTACTGTTGTAGAGAGTGAGCCACTGAAAATGATTCACACTCAGAATTCTTCTACTGTATTTATTATGCTCACATTCTTTTGATAATTTTATTCATTCATTTCATTTATATCTTTCCCCACGCCTTCCTCCCAGGAAGGGATCCAAGGCATCTTACAAAATGTTAATGTAAAAATTTAGCTTTAGAAAGCCACTAGCTTTGCCTGCCTTTTTTCTTTGGATGCCCAAGCCGTGTTTCTAAATAACATATCCAGGGGTAACTGTGTTGGCTATATAGCCAAGTACAGTAACATCCCAAATCCACAAAGTAATGGGGACAACCAAAATGCAAAATATACATGTTACAAGCTTTTGAAGCGCTGCTGGTTTCTTCATCAGGCAAAGGGGTTAAAAATCATACAGGAGAAAGGAAAAAAATGATGTTAGTCATAGGCCTTTTGCATTTTATCAAGATGTTGTTGATATTGTTCTGGGTTAAGATGATATGGAGGGATAGCCATGCAGGCAGCCCACTCCTCCTTCTGGCCGTGTGAGTACTGACAGACAAAGCATCTTAAAGCCCAGGAAATAAAATTTAAATTCAGTTAGCAACATTAAAAGATACTTGCATTGAGATCCAGATTGTGAGACTACACCAGTGATGGCGAACCTATGGCACGCGTGCCAGAGGTGGCACTCAGAGCCCTCTCTGTGGGCACATGTGCCATCGCCCCAGCACAGAGTTTGCCAGAGTTTGTTACTAGAAAGCCAGAGGGACATGGCACTTTGCAATAAATAAGTGGGTTTTGGGTTGCAGTTTGGGCACTCAGCCTCTAAAAGGTTCACCATCACTGGACTACAAGCTGCTTTGTTAGGCAGAAAACACTGAATTTCTCATGAAGCGTCCATGCTTTTGCATCAGGAAAACATTTAGATGTTGTTAAGGTAAAACATGCAATGCAATCCTATTTTTTTAAAAACATGTTTTACCTTTATGTTCTCTTTATCCATGCTGGTGTCTGTACACCAATTTAGCATCTATCAAACACCTCTGTGTATTCTTTGCCTAAGAAAACCCTATGAAAGTCATGGAGTTGCCATAAGTCAAGAGGCAATTTGAAGGCACGCGCACACATATACACTGACACCCCTTCAACTTTTCTCAAGTAATTACCATTTCCCTCTTCATTGCTTCCATTTCATCTAGCCCTGTTAAACTCGGCCAAGATTGCCTTTCCATGATCCATGAGACATAATACTGTATAATATAATCATGCCATTCTTTTTATGCAGCTTAAAGTATCTCTGCAAGTACCCCATGAATTATATCTCATTACCAGGAGTACACTGACCATGAATGTAAACACACCAGCTATTATATGCTCAGCAATAACCAAAAGAGAGAGAGAGAGACTTATGTGGATGGAAATTCACTATCTGTCTTAATTTACCCTATGAGAATTATTTGCCATTTCAACAGACACAGTAGCAAACAAAAACTTCAGTTTAAGGAAGAAGTACAAAGAATTTGCTCCAGTATGAAATGTGAACTGAAAGCTTAACTAATCTAAATCAGTTCAAGCAGATATTGGATTCTGTCAGTTTGAATCAACAGTCTGTATAATGGGAATAATTTCATTAATATTAATACAGGTAGGGGGGATTTTTCTTAATGGCTTAGGGTACAAGTTGGAATTTGGGTATTCTTTCAGACCATTTTTGTAAAAAAAAGCATTTTGAAGCTTTAAAGTGTTTTTATTGATTGTGCATTGCCTCAGGGGTCCTGGCGGGAGAGAGGCAATAAATACATGCCTTGAATAAAATATAAAAGCACTAATATCCAAAAAAGACTGAGTTTGGAAGTTATGAGTTACAATTACATTCACAGTTGCCTTGATTCTCAGTTTAAGGGGGAGGCAGGATATAAATAAAAGTAATAATAATAAGTAGTAATAATGCAGTTTACCAGTAGCAATTTTGCGGGGATACCAAGGGGATCTTGAACTGCTTTTAGGAGTGCTTTAGGCGCGTTACAGACCACCTCTTTGGGGCGGCCTGTAGGCGCGCCTTTCCCCGGTGTATCGGGGCCTCAGTGGCCAGAACGGCAGCCGCTGAGGCCCCGATCCTCCGCTTTCCGGACCAAGGGGAAGCGGCAAAAGGCCGCTTCCCTGCAGCCTGGAAAGGGGTGTCCTTGGGGCTTTAAGCCCCAAGGACACCCCACGACGGTGGGGAGGAGGAGAAAGGGGCTGCTTGGCTCCTTTCTTCCTTGCGTTGCTAGGCGCAGCCGTATGAAGGCTGCAGCCAGTGACGCAAACCAGCGACGCAAACCAGGAAGGAGCTCTGAAACGGAGCTCCTTCCTGCTCCGCACAAAGGGCGCATTAAGCGCCCTTGCATGGAGTGACGACGTCACGTCCTCACCGCCCCGTATAGAGGTGGCGCGGTCGTGACGTCATCATGGCGGCCCCCATGTGGAAGGGGCGGCGCCATTTTGTACGGACTCAGTCCGTACTAGGGTTAGGGATGTGTGGAAGCACCGCCCTTTCCTAACCCTAGTATGGACTGAGTCCGTACTTAAAGGCCCGTTTGTAACGGGCCTTAGTTTGCATCTCTGCATAGCAAGGGGTTGGAACAGATGCTCCTTGTGGTCCCTTCCAACTGTAGGATTCTGTCATTCTATTTTAATAAGTCACATTTCAAAAGCAACACAATGAATAGGAGCAACATAACTGGCCTTTTAGTGTAGAAAATTACAGTTTTAGTTACTTGGTTCAGTTACTTTTAAGGGGCATTTTTAGAGGTACTTTGAGTGGATTTTAATGCCTTCTGTTTCTCAATCCTAACATTGAAAAAAATTATCAGTCATTTGACTATCATCAAATACTGTAATAGGTGATCAACTAACACTTTTATTTTTCCAGTTAACATATGTTTCAAAGTCAAATTGCTTTTAATTCCTCAAGACTCCTTTTATCTTCAGAAGAAACAGTTGGTGTAAAAATAAATTCTGGATTTAAATTAACCTTTCTTGTTTTTGACTTGTCAGTTGAAATCTTAAATAAACAACATGATGGTTTAGAACTAGATCATTTGATTTTATTATGAATTCTTTCAGATATGGGATAGATTTTAGGGGGTTGGAAATGAATGCTGCAATTTCACAATACACTTTGAGATTCCACTGAACAAACAATAGCTTTCCAAACTCAAATATCACACTAACATTCTTTTAAGCACCAACATTTCCCAGATGGTACACTTGAGTAATATTTTGAGCTTTTCTGTCAAATGAAGATTAGAGATATGTTAGCAATTTGAGAATAATTTGACCTGATTATCAAAATTGGCTGAATTTCAAAGGTATGGAAAATTTAATTTTAGCTGCAGTATCCTTCAATTATGGCGTTCTTACAGTTCAGTATCCTTAGTCTTCTTTAATATTTGTTCTCCTCCATCCTTCTGCTTTGTAGAAATGTTTTTATAGAGGCCGCTGAAGCAGTATTTTTTTATTAGCAGCCTGGGAGTGGAAAGTAATAAAGATTAATTTTTAAAATAATCCCTTGAGTTTCCCCTTAATTTCCTGTAGCAGAGCTTGGGCTCCAATATCTGCAAACCAAGTACAGAGGACTCCCTAGCCTTTTGTTCAAGGAAAAGCTTTCTTCTTTTTGGAATATGATATCACTAGTTAAGAGTCTATTCCACAAGGCATGTGCCGTTCTCGATTAACCAAGATGCTTTTTAAGTATGCAGCCCAAGCTTCAATGGATTCATTGCAGCATTAATGCAAGACTGCAGTATTAAATCGATTATAGCTTGCAGGCTAAGAAGGCACTGGGTGAAAATAAAGCATACGCTTCCTCACGTCAGCAATCAGACTTTACAAAAGGTACATGAAAAGTCTACTCCATCATCCCAAAGGAGATTTAGAGTGATGTCTGGGTAGTTTTGCATAATGCTGGCATGAGGGGTTGCCAGGTCAACAGAAAACAAGAGCAACCACTTGCTGGCTTCTCGTTCTTCTAATAGCAGTTGGGGTTGCAGGCCTCAGCAGATGAAGCTTTTCCCAGTACATGAAAAAGCATCATCACTCTCTAAGTGCGAACTTCAACCAAAAGGGGAAGAATATGTTTCATGGTCGGATGATTTATTTATTTATTTATTTTGGTATACCCTTGTAAAGTTTGGGCTTCTCTTTAGCTGTAGCCACAATTTGCCTTCTGTCAAATAATGCATTAAGTTGTGTGTAAAGTAGAGCTGGCTCAAGCATAAACCCAACTGATTGACTTCCATAGACAGCAGATGTTGGAGTTTGGTAGTAGCAACCTCAACATGATTCCTAATTAGCTTTTCTGTTGTTTTCTTTCTGGTGCATGTTGCATGTTCATCTGGACCCTGTTGCCTCCAGGGTAATAGATTCAACAGTCAATCCAATCAGCATCTGTATTCAGATTGGCAAAAGGGCTCACCCTCTCCTTTATCCCTAGTTCTTTCCACACTATGAAATATTTTGGTTATCACACTGGCAACAAGTTTGGAAGCAACTCTGGTTATTATACTGGCATCAACTTTTTTTAAAAATCATGTATCGACGATGGCGCAGGAGGACCAAAGCGGAGAAGCAAGTGGCTGACCTGCTGAGATCAAATTTGGACAAACTTTGCAGCTCACAGCTCATTTTTTCACTACTTTGCTACTTCAGTTCTCTTGGGATTGGCTTACAAGTCTAAAAGGACGGTTGTTAGACAAAAGCATGACTTTCTGTAGCTGCAGAGATTGCCCTCCTGTTGATGTATTCAGCACAGGTCCAACTGGGGGAACTTGCGTGCTCACTAGAGTTTTCCAGCCATAAACTAAGCAGCTCTGGCACAGATTAAATATTACAAGGAGAACATGATCAAAATCTCCAAACCAGCATAAACCAAGGAAGCTTTTTTTATTATTATTATTTCAGGCAGGTATTAAAACCAGTTCCTGTGGCCTGAGTGCCTGATGAGGTATTGGGCGGGATAACGCCAAAGAACAGAGCGACAGAATGCAGTTATAAAAAGGGGATTGTTAAAATTTACAGCTTCTGCAAGAGTTCAGGATCAGAAAGGGGCCATAAGAAGTAGCGCACACACAGACACACAGAGAGAGACACAAAAGGCCACTACCAATGAAATATCTGAGGAAAGTTGGTATCTGAGAAAATCCTTGGCCACTGCTGGGATGCTCACCTTCCAAAGGTGGACAATATAGGAGAAAAGAGGATTATTATTCTGATACTGACATAATGGAGTCCCTCTGACTATAAAGAAAACAATAGTATCTGGGAGATGTAGAACTCAGAAATGTTACTTTTTGGGACTTGGAGCTGCATTTAAAAAATGCAATGTTGCCAAGCACTCTTGAGAGCTATACCCACTTTTGACTAAGTTGTCAGTAAGTGAAAGTATAATCATAGCTTTCATTGATAGTTCAGATTTGGGAAGCAATATTGATTGACAGTAATGGGGGTGAATCAGTGTATGACTTCCCAAAGGCACCTGAATGGCCTTAGAAGGAGAAGGGATTCTCGATTAGAATGGACCAAAGCTTTGATTTGATTCAGAGCTCCTTTGTATATGTAATCCTTCTAGATGAAAAATTCATCCCAAAAAAAATCCAGTTGTTTGACTACTTATTATCCTAGGGTAAAACAATGGAAGGGATTGTTTTATGTGGGGAAATTCTGTTTAGTTTAGAAATATAGCTTGTTATACAGTTGCGCTCCAAGACTTGGAATCCATGGACTTGAGAATCCGTGGAGGGGCGACCACCATTAAACTTAATGCATGCACACACCCCATTCAAGCCTCACATTTTTCTTTTTTCAAAGGTCACATCTCCTGCCATTAGAGTTATGAAGGTCTCCTTGAAAAAGTGAAGGCAACACTGTACTTATGATGGAATTTTTCTACCCTACATTGATCTCCTTGTAATGTCCATCGTGCTTTGACCATTCTGACCCATACCTCTCCATTTCCCATCATACTGATGCTTTTCTATCTCAAATAAAAAGAAACACTTTCTGAAAATAATTAAACAAATCACCAAAGATCAGAGTAAACTGAACATGAAGTTTATTAATAAATATAAATAATTTGGAAAAAGAAAATTATTCCTTTAGGGGGGTATTTAATGCTGTTACTAGTTCTAGCTGTTTTTTTGTTTTTTTCCCCATCCCTTCTTCGCACAGGAAAGGAGAAGAAGGGACAAAGCTGGTCACACTCTCAGTTAGTGTTTGCAAGCACTGCCTAAATCCCAACCCCAACTGGTGCCTGTAAGTGCTGGCAGAAAACATTTTGCTCCTCCTTCCTTGGATGGCAAAGTGAGCAGAGAACAACTGGGTCCATAGGCATCTGATGACATCAGGTCACATGCCTATACCCACAACTTGTAATTTTGATACTGTTAAACATTAGAAATTGGGAAAATAATTCATTGCCATCAACACTAATATCTGAAATCACTTAATTTAATTAGCACAAGTTAACTATTCTTGAATTTATCAGGTAGGGCACTCCATGGGATTTGCAGAGAATGGCATGCAGGTTGTCACTGTTCATCTGAGGGCAGATTTTGTTACTGCCTCCTTCAAAAAGTTGTTTTGAGATGAAAAGCTGTCCCAAAGGATAGAATCTCATCTTACAACCTGTTCACTTAGGTTTGTCATTCAGCTGCTTCCCTCTTCAAATGCTGTATTTGTAAAGCTTATATACATTAATAAGATATAATGTATTTCTGTTAGAGGACACTGACCCACTGTAGGTACAACAAGTAGATAACCACAAGGATCAGTCAGGGAATCAAGGGTGGATAATTTTCAACCAGAAATTTTCAGAGACCCTCTGAGCATATGCAGAACATTTTTGTATAGCTGAATCGCTACATACTTTCTGCCTTTTCTTTCTCAAACAGGAAATGTGGTCTGCAAAGGTCAGTAGATAAGCACATTTCAGCATGGTGTAGTGGTTGAGTGTTGGACTGGGACTCTGGAGATGAGGGTTCAAATCCCTGCTCGGCCATGGAAACCTGATGGGGGTCTTTGTGGGAGTCACATTCTCTCAGTTTCAGGGGAAGGCAAAAACAAACCCCCTCTGAACAAATCTTGACAAGAAAATTGCATGATTAGTTTGCCTTAAGTCTGAAACAACTTGAAGGCACACAACAACAACAACAGGCGCCAAGGATTCCAAATTCGGTGTAATATTCATGCATCTCACAAACCTACTATTATCTGCATCTATCTTACCATTAATTATATAATGAGAAGGGGGTGGGTAAGGAGGAGGGAAGGAGGGAAAGGTGAAGGAGTGGTAAAAACAGAATGGGAAAGGGATGATAAATTCAAGAGTGAAAGAAATGGCAGGAATTGAGAGGGAATCAATTATCCAAGGGTGAGGGGGAAATAATTATCCAAGTGCATAGCTCTAAGAGAACAAAATGTTTAAAAGAGTTTTCGTTGCCACTCACTCCAAATAATATTATGCACTAATTGGATATTATACAAAAACGTACTGTACAATACAAACCAATCCAGAATATAATCAATGGAGGAGGAGAAGTTAATGAAGACAGTCACACTGTGCACATTTCCTCAAAGTTCCAGACACTTTCCTTTCCTCAAAGCCGATGTTATTGGAGGGAGACGCTTGTCATTCAAGCCTAAAAGGCCTTGCATTCTAGAAGGGCCTTAAGCAGCTTGAGGACCTTGGACTCAGGAAGGTTCTCTTTGGCCTTTTTAGGCTCCATAGAAAAAAGAGCCATGTGATACATTTCCTGCAGCCCTAATCCTTCCTGAGGCAGCCGGGCTTACTATTTTAGTGAACCTGACAGAGTGAGATCACACAATACTTTAGATATCAGCCAGGATCCTCCATCAGGAGATTAGCAATGATGACTGAACTCTGCCATCATGGTTATATCTCCCATAGCGACCCCCTAAAACTCACCCTAGAAGCCAAGCATCTGCACCAATGTGGAGATTTCCAAGGTTCTGCGGAGCAGGGCAGTGAGTGAAGAACCATCCAGCCTTCTCCCAGCAGTGAGGCACTTTGCAATAGGCAACCAAAGGGACCCTGTCACAGCTGCTTGTTGCAAAATGCTTCTGCCAATAAAGAGCTATATACTTCTGCATAACACTTCATTTCCCAATGCCTCAGAAATCTTTATTCCTCACTTCCAGGGCGGGTTTTTGAGGACACTCTTGGTCATTGCACTGGTGCAATCATAAAAATAAGTTGCAATATTTAAGATGTCATATGTCTGGCTTATGACATCGTAAATACTGGACAGGATGTCAGCCATCATGTCTATGCTGAATGAGAATTTGGTGACCTCTCTGAGAACAAATAGCATCAAAAGAGAAATTGCAACATGAATGAACAGATAAACAATTTTCGGCAAGGAACCTGTGTCACATATAATTTTTTTAAAGATTCATTTTTGATAGAGCAGAAAATATACCCAGTGTGTCACCCTGGAAATTAATAATGACTACTGGAAGTATTTTTATGAGTGAAGCTTCACTAAATGCTTTAAAATCTGTTCAAAGTGTCATGGAATCACAGAACTATAGAGTTGGAATGGCTCCCAAGGGCCATTTGCTCCAAGCCCTTGCCAGTGCAGAAATCCACTGCTAGAGGCATCTAACTTCTGTTTAAAACCTCCAGTGAAGGAGAGTCCACCACCTTCCAAGGTTGTCTTCGCTAAGATACTTCTTTGTGTCAGGATTTACTCCTTCACTTGCCCATTGTGGAAACAGATATTGCTCCCTAGCTTAAGAAGGGTCTACAATCTGCATGTTTTTCTTCCTCTGCTTTATTCTTTCAACCAACTCTGTATAGCTGTGAAATGCAGTGGAGATAAATGACCCCCATTTTATGCCACATGTCTCAATTTGTTGTGCATGCAAACATATATATATATATATATATATATATATATATATATGTTGTTCTGGATGACCGAATTGGGAGCATACTTATCAAATTTGCAGATGACACCAAATTAGGAGGAATAGCTAATACTCCAGAGGACAGGATCAACATTCAAAATGATCTGAATAGACTAGAAAGCTGGGCCAAAGCTAACAAAATGAAATTCAACACAGAGAAATGTAAGGTACTGCACTTAGGGCAGAAAAATGAAATGCACAGATATAGGATGGGGGACACCTGGCTGAATGAAACTACGTGTGAAAGGGATCTGGGAGTCCAAGTAAACCACAAGTTGGACATGAGTCAACAGTGCGATGCGGCAGCTAAAAAGGCCAATGCAATTTTAGGCTGCATCAATAAAAGTATAGTGTCTAGATCAAGAGAAGTAATAGTGTCACTGTATTCTGCTCTGGTCAGGCCCTACTTGGAATATTGTGTCCAGTTCTGGGCACCACAATTCAAAAACGACATTGAGAAACTGGAGCGTGTCCAGAGGAGGGCGACTAAAATGGTGAAAGGTCTGGAAACCTTGCCCTATGAGGAACGACTCAGGGAGCTGGGGATGTTTAGCCTGGAGACGAGAAGGTTAAGAGGTGATATGATAGCCCTGTTTAAATATTTGAAAGGATGTCATATTGAGGAGGGAGCAAGCTTGTTTTCTGCTGCTCCAGAGACTAGGACCCGGAGCAATGGATGCAAGCTGCAGGAAATTAAATTCCACCTCAACATTAGGAAGAACTTCCTGACAGTAAGGGCTGTTCAACAGTGGAACACACTCCCTCAGAGTGTAGTGGAGTCTCCTTCTTTGGAGGTCTTTAAGCAGAGGCTAGATGGCCATCTGCTGGGGATGCTTTGATTTGGATTTCCTGCATGGCAGGGGGTTGGACTGGATGGCCTGTGCGGTCTCTTCCAACTCTATGATTCTATGATTGTACAAACTAGAAGCAAATGGGCCAGGTCCATCTCTCTTCTCTCCTTTGCAAACATCATGGACCTTACTGCACAGGGCTCCTGCGACAGGCTGAGAATGGTCCAAAAGGGGCCAGGAAGTTAATGGAATGAGTGGGGGATGCATTTCACTGCACACAAGGAAGTTCCTCACTCATTCCGTTCCCCTCTCTTCCATTCCCATTCTGTTCCAGAGGAGGTGATTTTTGAAAACTGTTCTGAACAGTTCTCAAAAATTGTGTCCTCTGGAATGGAATGGGAATTGAAGGGAAGGGAACGGAACGAGTGAGGGACTTCTGTGTGCAGTAAAATGCGTCCCCCACTCGTTCCCCACTCATTCCTGGCCCCTTCCATTCCATTCTCAGCCTATTCCGTGGAGCTCCTGTGCAGTAAGGTCCCATGTCACAACCTGACATTGAATCTATTGTCCAAATACGCAATTAATGATTTCAGCAAAGTACTTCTCTGCTGCTACCACATGACATGGAGGTGACCCTGAGTTCTTGAAGCCTATTTCAATACAATATAGGCTATTGAAGGTTCTATCGAGCTGGTAAGGTTTCAAGCATGCTGAGTAACTGCTTTCTAAATAGATGGACTAAATGTAGAGAGTCTCACCAACAAAAAGCTGGCCACCAGGTGATGAACTGGCCAAAGAAAGTACAAACAGAGCAATTAGGTAGAATAACTGCAATCCACATTAGTGAAGGACCTACCCAGGCCAATTAAGTAATAAGTAATAAGTCTTTCAAGTATTAGGCATTGCATGCAATTGTTAGTTCAAACTAGAATAAACTTATTGAATCAATGGGAACCTGATAAAGCAACACTTATGCATGTTCTATTAATTGCTCCAGAGAACAGGACCTGGGATAATGGATGCAAGCTGCAGGAAAAGAGATTCCACCTCAACATTAGGAGGAACATCCTGCCAGTAAGGGATGTTTGACAGTGGATCACACTCCCTTGGAGGATGGTGGAGTCTCCCTCCTTGGAAGTCTTTAATCAGAGGCCGGATGGCCATCTGTTGGGTATTCTTTGATTGAGAGTTCCTGCATGGCAGGGGGTTGGACTGGATGGTCCTTGCAGTCTCTTCTAATTCTATGATTCTATGAATTCAACTGGTCTACTGTAATTTGAACTAACAATTGGATTTAGTCCTAAAGAAATAAAACCATATAACAAAGTGTGTTACTATACTCTACTCAAAATAACCCCCTTGATATTTTAACTACATTTAAAAACATTTGCGCTGTCCATAATTTGCTATGTCTCAAAGGAGCAACCTGAAAAAAGAAGATGCTGGCATTCTGGCAAGCCTGGTCCACACCACATATCTAGAGTGTTGTATCTTGCTGTCATCCTCTGCCAACATCCCTGAAACCTTGTTTTCATTTAAGTGCCCTGACGTGTGCCCACTGAGTGGCAAACTTAATTAATATCCACAGGGATCACATTGAGACCAAGATTCACTTGGAAGGAGACAAGATTGCTAATGAGGAAGTTAGTAATCCATGAAATTTCCACATGTGATGAAAACCAAAGCCCAATTCCTACAGTTATAAAGTCTCTCTTGGTTTCCCTCATCCTGGAAAAATAAAAGGGGGGTAGGGAAGAAGAAAGCTGTTTGAAAGCTTCAAGCTGTCAGACCCTATCAGTTGCTTTATTGGGAACAGAAGTATACACACACGTTTGTAGCTTGTTGGTAAGAGCACAGCTTTTTTATGATAAATATATTTTTATGGTTCTTTTATGTGATGGGGGGAGAGGACTGCACCAATAAATTATTTACCTAAGTTGTAAAAGTCCAAGGAAATTGCTCTGCTTACATGTTCACAGCATCTAAATCCAGGAGTTTATGGAGGTCTGGGCAGCTCCTGTGTTGCATTGGTCTCTTAAAACTTTGTTTGACTGTTCCTTTCTGCATTCCTTCCTTGGTAAAGGCCACCATGGGCTGCTTTCTTGCCTAGCATTAAGCTATAATAATTCCCTGTGTCCACAGCTAGTTTATACTGTCTGAGTACCTGATCCAGAAACTTAAAGCTGACCTCTGTCTCCCCACATATTTCTTTCACTTTTTGTTCTCTTTCCTTGGACAAATCTTTTCATATCTACCAATAATCTTTTCTCTCCTCCACATTTGCTAAAGGTTTAAATAGAGACATATGTTCCTTTTTGGTGTGAAGCCAACCTGGAAGTGGTAGTAGCTATTCACAAAGGTGGTAGCATTTAAAGCTCAATTATCTGATTGCAATTCCCAATGAATATATCTGGACTGCCAGATAAGCAGCCACCACCAATCATGAATGCAACTGGCTTCACCAAATCAACACTGCTAGGTAAAATATTTTGCACGAATATATGCAAATGTCTTTCACATTCCTTGCTATCATTCCTCCTTTGCCCACTGGATAAATGAAATAACTCTGTGATCAGTTCTAGGTCTTAAAGCATTACATATTTATTTAACACCATGAATTTATGTCTAATGCATCCTATAGATAAGGTTAATGGTGGAGTGGAAGTGTCTTTCTTTCAGTTATTTTCAAAGATGCTACAAGATCCCTTTGCATACTGATTCTCCAGGCTAACATGGCTATGTCCTTAAATTGTGCAATACTGAATGGTAGCCAATGTGCTTAAGCAAAACAGACCCAATTTCCTAACTGCCGTGGCATTATGTTTGCTTGTTGCACAGTGCTGTGACAGTTTAGAGTCCAGTATACATGTGGTGGCTCTCACCACTCCAAGGAATCTGTCTACGTCATCAGGTTGCACAAACTGAAAAAGTCATATCAACTCTAGCATTCAGAGCTGAATGAATCAGAGCAATTTTATTTACAAAATGCCAACCAAACTCTAAACATCAGGTGGCCTGAGTTCTCTTAGCATTCAGGTTATAAAAGACACCTAACTGTTGAAAAGAGATATACTGTGTAGCTCTTTCCTGATGCAGTGGCATCAGAAACAACAGATATTCTTGTTTTCACACTGTTACTACATCAGCCTTCAAATACCTCTAACCTACGTTCAGTCAGATTCACTTTGATTTTATTCCCAGTGTTGTAGTTGTCATCTCACTCCTTCCATTGCTGCCATGTCCCCAGAGAACCAAGGGGGTCATATAGCTCCATTGTTTGAGAAAGGGTGGTC
Source organism: Sceloporus undulatus (assembly GCF_019175285.1). NCBI lineage: Eukaryota > Metazoa > Chordata > Lepidosauria > Squamata > Phrynosomatidae > Sceloporus > Sceloporus undulatus. The sequence goes on from NC_056525.1 coordinate 124,863,419, forward strand.
AGGAGTGATCATGTCCACTGTCCGGGCCATTAGTGCACCCCCGAGATTAAACAGACATCAAAAGTCTCATCTGCCAAGGATACAGGAAAATCCCAAATGACTTCAGAAGTGTCCTATAGGTGTCTCAAAATCTCAGCAAGTCTACATCTCACCAGGTGACGATCTGTCCATGACAAGAGACAGTTGCTCAATTCTCCATCGACCAATTCAGCACAGAAAACAATGTATTGAGTGTACCCAATACCTCGAGTAGGGCCAGATACTACTTGGGACAGCTTCAGGGTCATCATAGTGGATATGAAGTTCCAAGCCTTTTCCAACAGGCAGTCTTGGCATGAACATTGAACTCTCCTAGCACCACAAGCTGTGGTGACTCCACCTCTCCAAACCACTGCTATGAGTTCAAAAATGGAGACTATTGAGTAGTAGTATCCTCATCTGTCCCAGCCACCCACTTTCAAATCCTGCAGATCATGGGGTATGGAACCTGGTCAGGGGGATGGAATCCTGATAAACCACTGCAACTCTGCCTGTCTGCCCTCCAGTTCCTGCCTTCTGTCACACAGACAATTGCAAAGCTGAAATAGATTAATACGCACACCCAGCCTCATCCAACCAGTGGCAAAGGCCAAGTCAGCTTGCTCACCTCAGAACAAGTCCTGAATGGAAGTTATTACACCATTCACCAACCTGACACTGGCCAGGAGTATTTTCAACTTAAGGGGATTGTCATCACTAGATGATGATGACTGATTTTAAAATATTT
>NC_056525.1:124864194-124907817 GCF_019175285.1 Sceloporus undulatus
ATATCCTTCCCTATATCAAAAGATCTCAGAGCAGCTTGCAATAGCATTAAAACAGAGTAAACAGTCTAAAAAAGCAAGATGGTTTAAATAAGCTAAAATATATGGCGTTAAACAATATAATGAGTTAAAACAGAATTTTAAAATAACTCCCTCGAACTCACACACCCATGCCTCTGTGAAACATATCAGGTTGTCCCTTTCATATCTGAATGGGTGATCAACCCATCAAACAACCACAGCAGAGCCTTTTTTTTAAAGCAGAGAACCCACAGGTGTGACATTTTCTTCAGCAACTGGTTAAATAAAATGCAAAATCAAATCATTCACATTGCTGCCCTGCCATCATCAGAACTGCAGCTCCTGCAGTGTTTTTGAAACCATTTCTTTTTAAATCTTGTATTTAATCAGTGTTGAGCAAAATCCAGAACAGATGAATGGGCAACAAGTAAAAGAAATCTAGGTCAGACTAATCTTACAGCACATCTGGGTGACCTACAGTCCCATGCGTCTCCCTGAGCAAAGGCATGAAGCCAGAGGAATTTGTATGAATGGGGAGGGTGGCTACTGGCTATGAAAGAACTAGAAAAGATCCTAAAGTGCAAAGATATACAGCTGAGCACAAAAGTTAGAATCATACAAGTCATTGTATTCCCTATTCCTATGTATGGATGTGAGAGTTGGACAGTTAAGAAACAAGATAGGAAGAAAATGAATTCATTTGAGATGTGGTGCTGGAGAAGAGTGTTAAGGATTCTATGGACAACAAAAAGACAAACAAATGGATCCTAGATCAGATCAAGCCAGAAATCTCCCTGGAAGCCAAGATAACAAAACTGAGGCTGTCATATTTCGAACACATCATGAGAAGGCATTACTCATTGGAAGAAACAATAATTCTAGAAAAGGTGAAGGAAAGTAGAAAGAGAGGAAGGCTGCATATTAGACGGATGGACTCTATTAAGGAGATCACAGGTATGAATTTACAGAAACTAAGCAGAACAGTGGAGGACAAGGAGTCTTGGAGGTGTCTCATCCACAGGGTCACTATACGTTGAGATCGACTTGACAACAAAAACAAAAGGCACTTGAATAAAAGCTCATGCTCTGCTTATATGACACTAACATGAGTTAGGGATGAAACAGATTGGCATAATACGCCCGCTTGGGGGCAGTGTGGGGGCATGGCGTTTAGATGATGCGTGCCATGACACTGCCCCAAATTGTCTTTGATGCATAGCATCACACTGCCCTCCTGACAAGATGGCAGGCAGCATTGCAGTGCTCCGGTGACACAGTGTTTATACGCCACATGCCACAAGAGCACCGAAAAGTCACCGCCATGGCAGAAAAGCTGCGGCCCTAATCTTTTGCTCAAAGGGGCGGGGTCAAGCCATCCCTATATGGCCATCTATTGTGTGTTCCTCTCAATGGGTTCTCAACCCAACCTCTTGTAATAATCTGTAAGAGAGAAGCAACAGGAGCAAGGCAAAAGATATGGCAAACTTTTCAGACAAGGCTGAGTGAAAAGGACTCCCTTCCTCCAGAATTGGATCCAATTTGGAGGTAGTGAATGAGGTGTTGGCAGGAGGTGCAGTAATCCCCCCCCCCCGAAAGTTGTGAAAGTTTTAGGAGGGCTGCCATTAGGGTGACTGCCAACTAGCATTATGTCAAATGGGCCAGGGGGTGGGTGGGGATAATTTCCTTCTTTAGATTAACTCTCAGAATGAAAGTAACTCGTGACATAGAATCCTTCCAGCACTTGTCAGAAGGTGAGAGAAACAGCCACCTAAAGTCGGTGGCTGAGAGGAACTATGTTATCACTACTTGTGACAACAGCAAAAAGTAAAGATTCTACCCTGCCACCTCTGCTAAATCGTAAGACCTGTCCTCAAACTCTCAGCAACATGTTGATGTTGTTGTGAGCCTCCAGGTCGTTTCTGATTTATGGAAACCTTAAGGTGACCCAATTTCCATGGGGTTGTTTTTTTTTTGGCAAGATTTGTTCAGAGGGGATTTGTCTTTGCCTTCCTCTAAGGCTGAGAGATTCTGACATGTCTAAGGTCACCCAGGGGCTTTCCATGGCTGAGAGGAGAGTTGAACCCTGGTCTTCAGAGTCATAGGTTGAAGGGTAGATTGCTTTCAACTAATTTGGGAAGTTTTCTTGGGTTACTCATTGCATTATTGTCCAAAACTCTAACCACTACACCATGCTGGCTCTCAGTAACATATATTCCTTCTAAAAATTATCTGTTAAATATTTAGGTATTGTGGGAGTGGCTGTGCAACTGTGATTTCAGGGGTGTGTATGTGTGTGAGCACTCTGCACTCAGTTTCATCCTTAGCCCAATGATTCAGTGGCAAGCCACAAGGCCTGCCCTATTCAGTTCCCTCATCATAGCATCCATAGACCTCCACTGGATCTCTCACAGTAGCTCATTCTCAGTTTTTTTGATATCTCCCATAGGAGAAGGATCTAGCCATCTTAAAATTGCTACGTGATCATCTGATATATGGATCTACACATATGGTACTTTCTCCTGAACTGTGCCATTTCACTCTGCTGGTGGATGCAGTGAATTGAATGTATATTGCTTGTTGTTGTTGTTGTTGTTGTTGTTGTTGTTGTTGTTGTTGTTTTGTGGCCTTCAAGTAATTTCCAACTTATGTCTACCCTCAGGCGAACCTGTTGTGGAGTTTTCTCAGCAGGATTTGTTCCGAGGAGGTTTGCCGTTGTCTTCCTCTGAGCCTAAATGATTGTGACTTGCCCAGGGTTACCCAGTGGGTTTCCATGGTCGAGTCAGGATTCAAACCCTGATCTCTAGGGACATAGTCCAACATTCAAACCACTACACCATGCTGTCTGTCTGTATATTGCTATCATTGTTCCTAAATAAATAATGAACAAAATATATTTCACTACACAAAGAAAATTAGCAAATCAGAGAAGAGGCTGGCTTAGAAACTTTCTCTCTCTGAAATGTTAGTTTTCTGTGTGCAGGGATCCAAGTAGTCCCTCTGATGAAATGTGCTGTCCTACACTGGTTAATAAGTATGAAAAACATTGTGGAGTGTTGCAGGTCTCTATTTTATAACTCGTGGAAGTGAATTAAATATTAGACAAAGTAATAACATAGATTATGCATCAAAGACAATTTTTAAAACTTTGGGAGTGGGGACAGCAGGTGCTGTTCTATTTCAGCGTTTATTTTATGCTGCAGCGTACAGAACAAGGTAATTTTTCAGTGTATTCTACTGATGTTGTTAAGATGTTGAGAAGCAATGGGCAATCATGCATAGCACCCAGATATAATCTTTTTCTCAAATGCCTCTGGAATCCATCCATATAAGTTAATGATAATGCCTAACAAACTATTCTTCCCTAACACCAAACTGGTGATGAAGGAGATTTACCCCATTTGTCTCCAGGATACAAGGCAATGTAATCTGCTGTCAGTGGCTCAATGTCTGGTCCTCAGATAGGATATTACACATAGTTTCCAGCATCTCTTTTCTCCGGGGTGGGAATCATGCAGCCCTGTACCTCTTGTTGGACTGCAACTCCCAGCAGCCCTAGCCAGCATAGTTATTAGTAAGGAATGCTGTGAGTTGCAGTCGAACAATATCTGCAGGCGCATGATTCCCAGCCTTTGCTCCATTGTGTTTACTCATCCAGGGCCTGAAATGCAACTCCCAATGACACTAACTGTCAGGAACCTTCCCCAACTCTCCACTGCTGCCCACTTTTAAAGTAATACACTATTGTAATGCACTGGAAAAGCTCCCCCAGTGCTTAGTTATTGTTAGTATTATAAATGTATTTTTTTTCTTTTTTAATCTGTTGCATTATTGTTATTTTGCCTTTCTAGTAGTGAGGTCAACAAGAGAACAGCAGATCATTTAAATCTTCCAGACAGAATTCTTCTATAAATGGCTAAGAATCATTTACTCCAAAAGTAACTAAAAGTAAATTTAAAAGTAACTTAAAAGTAATATATTGTACCAAAGCCCCTTCCTACTTGTATGTTAACTATTCTATATCCTCATCACAAAAAGGAAAAAGTTACAAATCTATTATTTATAACTTATTACTGCCAGCCTCTGAACACAACTTTGCGAAACATTAATGGTTGTGGTAGTGAGGTGGCTCCTGTGCTAAAATGAATGAATCACAGAATCATACAATCATAGGATCTTGAGTTTGTCTACATTCTGGCGGGATCTTTCTGATTCAATCTGCCTGGATCAGGGATGGCAGATTCCCAAAATCCAATGTCCCCTAGTTCCTCACATTTTCAAATATTGGCTTACTCTATCCCCAGTTTTCATACCTTTCTCTGAGGATTCACTATATAGTACAGAATCACACCTAGGTGAAACATATGTGTTAAAATTGATGAGGCAAAGCCACAGAACTGGACGGGTCCCAATTAGCTGCTTATAATTGTACTATTACTGCTCTATAAACCTTGGGCATATAATTAAGGAATGGAGGAAAGAAAGAAAAAATCCAGCTCCCAGTGGATCCCTAAGGGATCCTTGAGGCAATTAGCTATAAACTTGCAAACATATTTCTAGTTTTATGGTTTGTTTTTGGAGCTTAAAATAAATTTTTAACCAATAAGCTTAACTATCGCCCCAAACAAAGCAGCAGTAGTTTGTTAATTAATAGCAAGAGACCAGCTGGTAATAAAACTTTATTAAAATCAATCTATGTATCATCCCTTCCATTATTTATTTAGATTTGTCACCTCCTGCTTGCTGAAAACTTGTGGATAGCTTAGAGTTTTCTAAATAACAGTATGATTTAAAAAAACCTTTTAAAGTCAGTGTCTTTTTAATATGAATATAAGAAGCTTCCTTATGTAGGTCCATCTAGCTTCATATTGCTTATTTTAGTGATTTGCAGACTTTAGCCATCTGTGTTATGAGAGAGATGCTAATGTACCATGAGTGGTCAATATGTTACCTAGACTTGCCAGAAGTTTGAGAAAACCCAGCAGTGGTGGGTCCTGGGGGCCACAAAAACTGCCCCAGAGGCTGTGTGCAGACTGCACTTTGCCCAACCTGGCTTTAAACTGATGGTTCCTGTACTTCTCAAGGTTTTTATAAAGATAAAATGAGGAAGAAGAAGTCTGTGTAGACCATCTTGAGTTCATTTCAGGGAAGGAAAGATAAAAACATAAATCATTTTTAATGACCAGTCAGCTATGCATTCTGTAATTGGATAATGGCCTTGACTGTTTTTACCATCCTTTTAGAATGAACATAACAACATACTTGCAGCAAAGTTTCTATGCTGGATTTCATATGTGATGACATACATGCATTTCTTATACACATATGTCAATTTTGAAGCAATCGCAAATAGAACGCAGAAGGACCAGGACAGATCAGAAAAATGGACCTACACAATTCATAGTGCCCCATGCTTGGCAGAGAGTGAACTCATTTCATGAAATATTGTTTTCTCTGTATGAATTAAGCTGTTTTTCAAGGTATAGGACAATCAGGCCAATTTAAACACTGTGGTTTGTTTTTTTAATAAATAAATAAAAATAAAATTTGTATTTGTACCCCGCTCCTTCCCAAGATCAGGGCGGCTTACAGCAAATAGTTAAAAACAGGGTAAGTACAATACAGATCAAACAACCAAAAAAAAACAGGCTAAAATGCCCCATTAGCCCAACCTCTTGGCCACGAAAGAGGAGGGAGGCCCACAGGATTTTAATCGGGGAATGCCTGTTGGAACAGGAAGGTTTTCAGGTCCTTCCTGAATTGGGCCAGGGTGGTAGTCGAGCGGAGCTCGGTGGGCAGCGTATTCCAAAGGGCTGGGGCAGCGGTGGAAAATGTCCTCCGTGTGGTGGAGGATAATCTAGCCCCAGGGACCTTCAGTAATTGCTGCCCAGACGTTCTGAGGGCGCGAGGCGGAATGTACGGGGAGAGGCGGTCCTTTAGGTATCCTGGACCCAAGCCATTTAGGGCTTTATAGGTAATCACCAACGCCTTATATTGAGCCCGGAAGCGGATGGGCAGCCAATGGAGATCTTTCAATACCGGTGTTATGTGGCTGGTCCTGGATACGCCAGTGACCAACCGGGCTGCCATGTTCTGCACCATTTGCAGCTTCCGAGTTTGGTATAAGGGTTGCCCCATGTAGAGTACATTGCAGAAATCCAGTCTCGAGGTTACCAGAGCATGTACAACAGTTTCTAGGTCCCTCTGGGCCAGGTATGGGCGCAGCTGGCAAATAAGCCGAAGCTGATAACAGGTGCTCTTGACCGTCGCATTCACCTGAGCACTTTTTAAAAGTGGAGGTATTACTATACTACCTCATTGGGACATTTTGATCTTAATAACAACAAAAAGTAAATGCCTGATGGCAGATTATGAATGGGTGATATAAGTGTTCCTTCTGTTATGGATTTTACATCACACTGGAATGATTGAATAGAATTCCATAAGCCTTTGGCACTTCCATAAGGATTTCCTACATGTTCCATCCATCTAATGTGTATTTGTTAATCAAACATGATTAGTGAAACATCTGATCTAGATCCAGATGTGGATCAGTCCTTTCCAAGGAGAAGAGGGAGAGAGGTGTCTCAGCAGCCATTTTGACTGGGTGAGTTTCCCCCAAAAAACCTTTGAGTGTGTTTTCCTGAGTGTCTCTTGTATTCTTTGATTCATGTTTGAACACTGTGTATAGACTTGTCCACAGCTGCATAGTATGCGCTAAACCCCTGCAGCCATGAAAGGATTTCTCCTGTCCTTTGTAGAGTGCAGCATTTGCTGGACTTTATTCGCCAGTTTGTAGATCATTTGGAGCTTGTGTTTTCTCACAAGTTTCCCTATTTTGCCTGTGATTCCTTTGATACCTTCCCTTTGGGTGGTTGTTTGTCTTCACTCCTATGGGTTTTTCTGGGTCTGGCAGCCCTTCTGATGTCTGAACTGGAGTAACCATTAGTTTGTAGAGTCCAGTCTAGGTACTTCAATTCATCTTCCAGGAAGTGGGGTTCACAGATCTTTTTTGCCCAGTCTGCCAGTGTTTTTATTGTGTTTCTTTTTTGTCTATTAGAGCACTAAGGTTATCCAGAGAGGCCCTTCTCTGTCCCATCACCCTCTCAGGCTCATCTGGTGGGAAGAAGAGACAGAAAACCTTCTTAGTGGTTGCTCCAAGACTTACGGAAGATAGGATGGCCCCCTCTCCTTTCAGCAGCAGATAAAACATTTTTGTGCCATCAGGTTTTTTCAAACTGACAAGGCTTGGCATTTAAATGCTTTGTAAATTTTAAGGTTAATGTAGAGTTTTTTAAAACACATTTTTTGATTTTAAATCATAGCTGTTTTAACTTTTAAAACTGTTTAATTGTTTTTCTAAACTTTATATATATATACATTTTAATGATTTTGTATTATATTTAAATTGTATTGTTTTACATTTGCTGTTTGCTGCCTTGAGTTTCTAAATTGGGAGAAAGGTGGAATATAAATAAATATAATAATAATAAAAATAATAATGCATCACATGAGCCTTAAACAAGGAAATGTGATGCACCATGATTACACAAGGTAATGTGATGCATCACATGTGCCTTACACAAGGAAATGGCTGCATTGTTGCCAAGTCATTTCATTCAAAATCCCCCTAAGTGAGAAAAAAATATCACAAAACAAACTGTACTGGTTTTGTCTTAACAAATGATGGTCACAAGTACAGACACCGCTAATAGTAGTATCCTGGCACACAATTTTTGGTATTATGATGGAGATTGTTGCATTGAATTTAAAGTGACAAACCCAACAGAATAAAGTCGCATTTAATTTTAAAAGTGGATGTTATCGCACGCAGCCGAGGCCAGGCGAGTTGAACTCGTATGCAGCCTGAATCATAGGCACACTTATCCAGCGGTTTTTAAAAATGGAAGCAATAAACTGCATGCCTAGGCATACTATGATAGGTTCACGGCCTTTGAAGCCCCTTGTGTGGTAATTCTATTCTTCATGAGGAGCAAGCAATATCTCAGAAGCATCTGGCTACATACCCATAGCTAGATGTGACGTGATTACAGCAGGACTGAGACCTCCAGAATAGCCCACAGACCTCAGCACTGATGTTACCATTTTGCATCTGTTTATGGGGATGTAGTCAGATGCTTCTGCAATCCTTCTTACTCCCACAAAGCACTGAATGTCCATCTGGGGGGCTTTAGGTGCTGAAGGAGAAAAGGAGGGAGTTCTAACTCCTGTCATACCCAAAATGATACATGCACCTGAAAAGAAAACATGTGGGGCTATATCCCTAACAGAATGCCAGCTTCAAAGTCACCTAGGTCTGTTACAGACCGCCGCTTTGCGGCAGTCTGCCGGCGCAGCTGTTTGTCCGCGAGGGAGCCACAGCAGCCAAACCACGCGGCTCCCGCATGGAGCAAAAAAGAAGCTCCAAAATGGAGCTTCTTCTTGCGTCGCAGTTATGATGCTGCGAGGCGACAATGGTGCCCTCACGACATTATAAGCACCGCGCGACATGTGGATGCACAGCGTCCGCTACGTCAAGATGGCGGCGGCCGTGTGGAATGGCCGCCGCCATTTGTTACGGACAGAGTCTGTAACAGGAGTAGGGGTGTCTAGAAGAGACACCCCTTTTTAAAACTGGGACATCCCAAATGGCGGTATGTAACCCGCCCTAGTGAGCTTCTTGGCTAAGTACAGACTAGAATCTGGATTTCCTGTATCAATCCAATATGAGTCACTAAACAACAATGATCCTAGGGGGAAAGGCTTGAATTAATGTTCTTGGGGATATTTGAATGACTGGCACATCCCATATGAGCCTGCTTGAAATCTAAGATCCTCAAAGGCTGACATGTTGCATGTTTCCCCACCTTGGTGGGTAAATGAAGAAGGCTTTCTTCGCAGCAACATCTCAGCTGTGAAACTCACTCCTGATGGAGGTCAAACTAACTTCATACCTTCTGAAATTCCAGTAGGGATAGTAAGACAGTGCTGTTTCACTTGGCCTTTGGTCCTTAATGCAAATAACACTAAATTCTTTTTTGGAGAGGATTGCTAATATCCCAGAGGACAGGATCAGAATTCAAAATGAACTTAACTGATTAGAAAAACTCACTAACAAAATGAATATCAACAGGGAGAAATGTAGAATATTACAATTGGGCAGTAAAAATGAAGTGCACAAATAAAGGATGGGTGACATCTGACTTGTTGCCAGTACATACAAAAGGGAACTAGGAGTATTGGTGGACCACAGGCTGAACATGAGTCAGCAATGTGATGCAGCAGCTAAGAAAGCCAATGCAATTCTAGACTGCATCAGTAGCAGTTTAGTGTCTAGATCAGTGGTTCCCAAACTTTCTCTGGCCGTGAATCATTTGCGGCCGGAGGACCCACCCCTTTCTTCTGGCCGGCAGCCTCCCTGATTAGCTGGGAGGCCAAAAAGGGGTGGGACTTCCAGCTGCAGCTGTGCCACGCGGGGCTTCAGCCCTGCACAATTGAGGCGACGGCAGGCCAAAAGAGGCCTTGCCACCCTGGAGGAGGAGGAGGTGGTGGTGATGGTGGAGGAGGGGTTAGCCCAAGTGGGTGACCCCTGTGAACGGGTTGTTCGACCCCAAAGGGGTTGCGACCGACAGGTTGGGAACCGCTGGTCTAGATGGATGGAAGTAATAATACCACTCTATTCTGTTTTAGTCAGACTTCACCTGGAATAATGTGTCCAGTTCTGGACATTCAAAAATGATATGGACAAGTTGTGGCATGTCCAGAGAAGGGCGACCAAAATGGTGAAAAGTTTAGAAACCATGCCCTATGAGGAGTGGCGTAGGGAGCTGGTTCTCTTTAGCCAGGGGAAGAGAAGCTTAAGGAAATGATAGCCATGTTTAAATATTTGAAGGGATGTGACATGGAGGATTGAGCAAGCTTTTATTTCTGCTGCTTCAGAGAGTAGGACATGGATTCAAGATACAGGAAAAGAGATTCCACTTAAACATTAGGAAAAATGTCCTGATGCTAAGAGTTGTGGAACACACTGGAACAGACTCCCTCGGAGAGTGGTGGAATCTCCTTCCTTGGAGGTTTTTAAATATTTCTGCATTCCTGTATGGCAGGGGAATGGACCTAATAGCCCTTGCAGTCTCTATGATTCTATGATTATACATGGGGAGGGGGTGATCTGGATGTTTTAATTGTGGTTTTGAAGCTAATCTTAAAAAGAAGTTTTTAGTCTTTTTTTAAAGTGATGCATGTAATATTTTAAATGTTTTTATCCATTGCACATTGCCTCAAGAACCGTGGTGAGTTGAGAAGTGATAGACAAATGCCTAAAACAAAGTCAAATAAATATCAATGTTCTATCCTGGGCTTTTCAAAATGTCTTGCCACTTGATTTTTTTTCTATTGTACATCTGCAAATGATGGAGTGTTTCTCAAGCCTGCTGATACCACTCTCTTGTACAGGGATGGTGCCATTTTGGCTAAGCAAGGATGCACACACAGAGAATAAGTTCATTATTAATATATACAATGCTGATGATTTGCTGCAGGAAATCGCCCTTTTTACGCCCAGATTCTCTTAGCATAGAAGTGTACATTTTGAGAGGCAGCCTTCTGCTTTGCTGACTCTGTTCTGATGGTTGGCCACATTAATTTCTGTCCTACCAAAAAGGATTGGTCAGTTGAATCCAAATGGGTTTCTCCAATTTATTGATAGAGCTTCACAGAGAGGGCAATTTCCAGAGCTTATTTTCTACACCATTGAATGCCATGTTACTGCAAATGAATGCATTCCCCGGTTGGCATGATGGAGAATACAGCTGTAAATGCTTTATGCTTCATTTGGATAAAGAGCTGGAGATATGAGATTACACAATATAAAGAGGATCTAAGGGCTGCACTTCATTAAAAAAGCGGCACCCCTGTTAATAAAATTCAATGCGGCTGATCAAAAACTCTTGAGAGAAGATTTGAATGCAGACTTATGTAACCTTACCTCCTGATTTTTCTTAGCCACAGTGAAAGCAAGGACTCTGCATAAAATACACCCATTAGTTTGGGGTGTAGGTGGAGACAGAACTACATACTACACCTTTATGTAGCTGAACAGTCCTTTGCACAGAGGTTTTTTAGAGTGTCAAGTAAACATGTCTGAGACTCACAAGCTATATTTTTATACTATCAATACTGTTTCCTTGCCCTTGGCTAAGAACCAAATGGGCATCATTCATTCCATTTTAATCACAAAACTAGACTACTTCATGTTCATTGTGTGGGGCTGCTCTTGGTGACTGTATGAACTCTTGAAATGATACAGATGTAGTTGCTGATAATGCATTACGTTGGTTTCCTGGATCTGCACTGGCTTCCCATTTAGGGTTCCCAGGTCTCAGGTCCTGGGTTGTCTTCTCTTCTCTTCATACAAGGGTATGGAGGAGTATGGAAATTTTAGGACAATATGCCAGAATTCTGCTCTTCTTGTCAATGAACTACTATAATGCACTGGTGCAATCACCTTTTGTGCGTGTTTTATTTAGCATGATGTCTGACCCAACAGGGACTCTTGCTTGTCTTTTCATAACAAGACACAGACAAACCGTTATTTATTTAAGAGTTACCTGTACTTTTAGGTCCTGATGCAGTCTGCGTCCGTAGAGGCTTGTATTGAATTCTAAAATGTATCTTTAGCTGCATGCTACTATTGTGACTGCTCTGAACTTCTCGTTGCTCCAACAAGCAAGCATTAAAAAATAGGAAATGAGATTCAAAATGGCTTGTGACCTGCTCCAAACAATGAAAGCTGATATCCTTATCTTGTTTCAAAATCTTGCCAGAATAAAGCATATTATCCAGCCTATTTGGACAAGGTTAACCTTAAATAAGTAAAGGTTTCTTGTCTTGGCAATGGAACTTCCTGGCAGAAAAGTGGGATAAAATTTAATTAATAAATGATGGCCAATAGACAGAGTGTTTAAAAAGCTACCTGTGTGTTTGAGTATTGCTTGTATTTTTCTGGTAGACTTTTATTTTAATGACATACTGTGATCAACTTTAATTGATGCTGAATGTACCATGCTTAATGAAACCACCAGTGCCCATCTCCTGTGATATAACTTGCACCACCTTTTGACGTCTGAGGCTGTCTCCTATGTCATTTCGAGGGGCTGTTCCTTGGTCTCAGGTTTTGGCTTTGAAATCTCAGGGCCTCATAGGACACTACCCTGGCAAGCCTATTTTCATTACATTCCAGGTACAAATCAAGGGGCTGGACTTTCATCTTTTTTAAAAAAATGTGAATTGCTTTGGTCTTATATACTACAAAAGCCAAAGGCCCCATACAGACAGGCCAAAATAAAGCTGCTTCAGGTCACTTTGGAGGTATGCTGTTTCAATGATGCATGCATCTTAAGAGTCTGGAAGCTGCGCCAAAACTGAGCTCCAGTTCTTAGGCCTGGGACGTGGCTTTGGTACAGCTTCCGGACTCTTAGGACGCATGCATCATTGAAACAATATACCTCCAAAGTGACCCGAAGCAGCTTTATTTTGGCCTGTCTGTATGGGGCCATTGGCTCTTTTTTATTGCCTTTAAGCTCAGCAGAGAGCACTTTCTTAAATGCATTTATCAGATTTAGTCAGAGGACTTCTTGATATCTTGACACTCAAATATGGAATCCAACTGGGTTCCACTTCTCCTCCCAGTTTTCTATTGTTTTCTCTTCTCCAAGTGCTTTTTTAAAAATCTATATCTTAACACCTTTTGCAGGTTCTGGAAGGCTTTGGACTGACTTTTAACACTCAAGGTGTTATGCAGGCTGGTGTGGGGCTCTTTTAATTTCAAATGTGTATGTATTGGCCATGGCATGTTAACAATAATATTCTGGTATTGGGGTCTCCTGCGGAGGAAAGTAATTTTTGACCTTTCAGATTTTATTGGCTTGAAAGTGTTATCAGCCCAGACCATTAAGTCAACAGTGAGCGATAATAGGATGTTTTGGAAGAAGTACAAAATATCTGAAGCAAACTGGTTAATCCAAAATGGAAAATCAATACAATGGTCCACACGCAGAAATCCTTTGTTCTCTTCATACCATTAATTTTGCATTACTGTATATTGTAACTTCTTTCACCCAGCTTTCCCACACTTCCAGCTCATAGCAGAGTGAGGTGAATAAAGAGAAGAGAAGAAAAGAAGGCTGACCAGTGGAGACACTTTCTATAGTTTTCTCATAAGCTACTGTAAGCAGCTTTAAGGATTATGGACAATAAAAAGGAGAAATATGAATCCTTAAAATAAGTAGAACAAGACAATATAATGACACTGAGCACATACTACCAGGAAGTTCTGCTGCACAAACCCCTTTGGAATGAATGAAATAGAAAAATAAACAAGACCACATAGAATTGCTTGGTAGAGTTTCCTAGGGAAACCCAGAGCCAAAAGAATGTGTGTAGCAAATCCCTGCAGAGCTGCTTTCAGAAGAATGAGCACAGCCTATACATGCACTTTGTCAAAAACCCAGACCATCTAAAGGAGCTGGTAGTGTTATTTCTCTTGCCTACTACAGTAGAAGATGATGAGAAGCAGACAGTGACATCTTCATACTGTATGTGTAGGTATAGTCAGCACCAGAACACAGTCGTAGCTGGGTAGGAAACAAGTGGCTTTCTCCAAGGACACCCATCTTATCGTCATTTGGATAGGATAGAAAAGTCTTTGACATTTTCTTAATGGCATAATCAGTGGAATCATTTCCAAGAAGCAAAGCCTCCTTGATTGATCTTGTATGATCAACTGCAAAAAAATCCAGTGAAGAGTGATGATCTTCTGGGTCACATCTCTGGGATGGGACTTGGGAGCAATGTTTCACATGGTTTTTCTTGGAGGGGCAAACTCAGAAGATGATATTGGGGGGATTCCTGTTCAAACCCCTGGCCACTGTCCTATGGGATTCCTCGGGGCTTTCTTCTGTCCCCCAATACTGCTTAATGTTTATGTGAAACCTCTCAGAAAGGTCATCTGGAGTTTTGGAGTTCAGTGTCACCAGTATAGACCAGTATACACTAACTCCAAGGAAGCTGTATCTTCACTAAACCAGTGTCTGCTATCAGTAATGGTCTGGGTGATGATGAGCAAATTGAAATTTAATCCAGACACAGCAGAGGTGTACTTGGTTATTTCACAAGGCAGGTCAGATATTAAATATTCAGCCCATGCTGGAGGGGTCACACTCTCCCTGATATCTGAAATCCACAGTTTAAACATACTCCTGAATTTGAATCCAAGCCTGGATGCTCAGGTTTTGACGGTGGCCATCAGTGTGTTTGTACAAAAACATGTGTGCCAGTTGTGCCCATTCCTGAAGATGTCAGAACTGACAATGTTGACATGTGCCTTAATCACATCCTGTTTGGATTACTGTAACATACTCTGACAGCCATTGTGGTGTAGTGGTTTGAGTGTTGGACTGTGTCTTTTGTAACCAGAGTTCAAATCCCTGCTTGGTCATAGAAGCCCATTGGGTGACCCTGGGCAAGTCACACTCTCTCAGCTTCAGAGGAAGACAAAAGAAAATCCACTCTGACCAAATTATGCCAAAAAAACCCTGTGATCAGTCTGTTTTAGGCTTGCCATAAATCTGAAATTACTTGAAGACACACAACAACAAAAACAAAAACCCCACACTCTAGTGGTCAGGCAACTAGTGTGTCTAGCTGCCTTTGGAAACTGTTTAGAAATTGAAATGGATCCAAAAAGCTCTGCATGTCTTAAGTCCAAAGTGCCTGAAAGATCCTGTATCCTCCTATGACCCAGCCTGAGTTCTAAGATCTTTGCAGGGAGGCTTGCTCACTGTCCTGTTACATTTACATATGTATTCAGTGAGGATGAGGAAAAAGACCTTTTCAGTAGCTGCTCCCAACTTGTAATATTTCCTCCCATGGCAGTCTTGTTGTCTGCTCTCTTTCTGCTAGCAGTGAAAACCCTTTTTATTTAAGCAGGCCTTTTGCTTTTAAGTTACTGTGGCAGAAGGGTCTTTTTTAATGGACTGCATTGAGCTTTTATCTTTTTTACTATGTTTTAATGTGTTTCTAACTGTTGTAATTTAGTGTTTTTAATGCGACTGTTTATTTCATGCCTTTTTTTTTTTTGTATCAAATAGATCCTCACTGTACTTTGTTTTTAACTTGACGTGAGCCACCTGGGATCCTATCCCAGGAAAAAAGCAGGGTATTAAACAAACAAACAAACAAACAAACACCCCATAATCCTACTGGGCAATGCCTCCCATGGCCCACTTGTAATTATAGTTAGGAAGCATTGCCTGATCTCCAACCTGACTTCCTCTGGTCCCATGAGAATCCACAGCTGTGTGTTCATTGTTCAGTTGCCTTGGTAAACAGCTGTTCATGCTCTTCTTATCTGATTTTTCTCCAGTTTATTTTTAAAATCAAAAGGGCCAAGCCATTCATTGTGGATGGAAGCACTATTCCAGCAGAGACCTTAAACACTGCCAGACAGAATACTATTTATTACCTCTTGTCTTGCATCTGGTAATCCAGGCCATAATGGTACTTGACATTTTCACAAATGCCACTGTGCTCAGTCCTTTTCCATGTGACATAAATAATAATAATAATAATAATAATAATAATAATAATAAATATTTATTTATACCCCACCTTTCCCTTTCAAGGTGGGCAACAACAGTCCAATATAACAATTTAAAAACAGTAGTATAGTAACATAATCCCAATCCCCTAGCCCTCCCTCCTTCTGCTAAAATACAAATAATCATCATACTATATAATAACAGTAACAATATCACACATTACACCCAGTTGCATAGAGAATGCAGTTAAAATTAGGAGCATAGGAAAAGATTTTACAGGAATGGTCATGGGGAGAGACAGTGGGTAGGTGAGGAGTTCAGGTTCTCATTTTGGAGGTTAGTCTGGGAAAGCTCGCTGGAAGAGATCCATCTTTATTGCCTTTTTAAAGGCCTCCAACAACGTAATTTGGTGGATCTCCGCCCGGCAGGTCCTTCCATATTTTCGGAACGGCAGCTGAAAAGGTCCTCTGGGAATAGGGTTGCCATACATCCGGACCTCCGAACCGGGAAAAATGTAGGACAAAATTTTCAAATGTAGGACATATTTTTTGTGTGCCCTACATTTGAATAGGGGAGGCTTTGCCTTGCCGCCTGGGCCCCGGGCCTCGCTGCGATCACGGCAGGGAGCGGAGCCCAAGCAGCAAGGGAATCCTCCTCTGAGGAGGCTGGGAAAGAGGGTGCGGGGCCGCAGGGAGGCAGGGAGGGTGGTGCGGCCGCGCGCAGGAGGCGCCGCCTCCCCCTTCGCCTCCTCCACCCAAGGCCTCGCTGTCCTCCTCTTCCTCCGCGCTGCCATGCAAGGTGGAAGAGGAGGAGGGCAGTGAGGCCCCACGGGTTACAGCGCAACCCCGCTGCAACCGGGCTTTTCCCGGTTTTTGGCGGCACCCGTGACGTGAGCGGGCAGGTGCCGCCAAAAGCGGGAAAAGCCCAGTTGCAGCCGGGTTATGGCAACTCTATCTGGGAAGCTGCTACCAGCCTGGTTTTCTTTGGCTGTAGTAGGTTCTTCCCAGAGGACCTGAGTGTGCGGGAAGGATTGTATGGGAGAAGGCGTTCCCTCAAGTAATCTGGGCCCAGACCATGTAGGGCAGGGGTAGGCAAGCTTTTTGAGCCGGGGGCCGGATTGCTGTCCCTCAGACAACTGGGGGGCCGAAACCAATAATTAAATAATTAAATAATTTTTTTAAAAAATTAATTAAATAAATAAACTGGGACAAATATAGGATAAAATTTTCAAATGGAGGACACTTTTTTCTAAAAAATGGAGGACACGCAAAAAATTGCTGATTTTTTAAAAAATGTTAATATAAATGCATGTTTTGGAGGCTTCTATAGACAATTGCTCCCCTTGCCCACTGCTTGCCCCCCCTTGCCCGCCTCTTTCTGATAGGCCAAAGGCCCCACGCCCTCATGTGATAAGCCAAAGGCTCCGGCGGCAATCAGCGGCAGGACCGGGCGGGGGCCGGTCCCAAGGCCTTGCCGGGCCGCATCCGGCCTGCGGGCCGCAGGTTGCCTACCCCTGATGTAGGGCTTTACATGTGATGTGTACTCTCCCTGTGTCCTGTATGAGAGACGTCTGATGCAATTCTGTGTATAGAGTTTCTCAGTAACAGGTTCTACTTTATTCCATTTGGTTTAATCCAACATACTTGTACATAGATATTTATTTCCCATAAGCTCTGCCATCTTTACAATTGATTGTTTTTCATTTTGTCTGCTAGAAACTGGGCCAGGGTCTGGATTTGAAAGCGACATGGGTCTGTTTGGACTTGAGTTCAGACCAGATCTTGGAAACATACTGGAAATTGAATTCTGAGAGCTGTAGTTCCAAAAAGGTATTTTTTTTTCCAAGCTCTGCTCCAGGACAGCATCAAAGCCACAATGACACCGGTGGATGTTAGGGTCAGTCCAGAGGCTGGATAAATTTTCTACATTCTGAGAAACATATATTACTCCGGATTCTTTCTGTAATGGCTGAGATATAGGATCAGCCCACCAGGAACACATAAAAAGTCTTTCTGGATTTATCTAGGCCAACTTTCCGTTTCTCACACTGGCACATCAGCACAGAAAAGCAACTGCTGAGACTGGAATCTATACATCATATGGACATAAAGGCTCCATTTAACTCTCATGGCTAAGACTAATTAAAAATACTAATTGTAATCTGCTCTGATAGCCTTTAGGGCTGAGGGGCGGGGTATAAGTACTCTAATAAAATATAAAATATAAATAATAAATAAGACGTTAGCGCCATCATCACTGTATTATGTGGCACTGATTTCCATAAATTGATTATAAATCATGTGTGATGTCATGACACATCCATTTGTCCTCCTGAAGATACCAAATTCACTGAGTTTCAGTTTTGGGGAAATGGCAAGGTATAAATAAAGATGTGGATGGGGGGGGGCACCTGTCCATCCAGTGAAACTAGATGGAAAATTGGGGCAAACATTAAAAAAAAAGGTCAGGTTTACTGTAAAGCCATCTCCCCCCCCTTGATATTACGCTTGTACAAATACCTACAATATATAAAAAGTATTTCTGCAGACTCTCATTTGCACAGTTTGTTCTACTTTTAGAATTTAGAATAGAGAATGGGTTGAAAGTACAAATTGGGGGTGAAATTAAGGGTAGAATCCCTAGCCACAAGTAATTGCACACTGTTCTGTGCATTGTGTGTTTTTCCAAGATGCAGCATCACTGCTGGAAACAGACAGTTTTTTTTAATACTACTGGAAGAGGCAGAAGGGATGTTGCTAGACTCCAGGGCCCTGGGTCTATATTCCAGAGACCTAAGTGTTAATTGATACCAACTGAATGGTATTTCTAAACTTACATGGTAATGGGCTGCTGCATGGAGGGCTTTGCAAGACTTTATACAACAAATGACTTTTAAAAGGTGACTTCCCAAGTTCTGGTTAACAACACAAATTGAAGCAAAACAATAACTTATTTAGTCATTTAATCTAAAAATCCATCCCTTCTATATCCAACCACCTCAAAAAGGTATTCCATAGCCTCTAAATGCCTTAGTTTGGCACGGATGGTACAGATTATTTCTGTCATGCATTACACTTTTTCAGCTGCTTTAAAAATGTCCCAGTTTCTCAGATTTTTTTCTCTTTTGCCCTTATTTATTTTATTTATCCGCCTTTCTCCCACAATGGGATCCATTGGCTTACTAATATTGTTAAAAAATGAGTTCAAGCACAAAAGTAGTTTGCACTCAGTAAACTTGGGGTGGGAGTAGGGGAGAGCAGGGCACAGGATCTTGCCCATCTCTGTAACTAAGGAAAAAGCAAATTATTACAGCCTTTCAAAGCTGTCAGACATACTCTGATTTTGGTTGGCCAGCTGCGTCCTGGTTTTCATCTGTGAAACGTTGGAGGGAATGTTATCCAGGCCTATCAAGACATTGTAGAAGAGGCTGGTGGTTCTTGGGAGCAGTTTTTGAATATCTCATTACAAGGCAAGCAATTCTGTTAGTTTTCAATAATCCAACTGATTATTCTTTCTCTCCTCCATGTATGTGTGTGTGTATGTGTATTTATTCAAAGATGTACACATATATGTGTTCATGTTTACATGTGTGTGTGTGTATTCAGAGATGCATATGTGAATGTGTATGTATGTATAGTTACACATGCATGCATTTTTGATATTGCTCCAAGGGCTGATTCTTGATTCAGAATGTGATGGTAATTTTCTGGCTGCCTCTGGCAAAATTAAAATGCTTGGCAGCTCTGCCTGTCAATGCCAAACTGCATACCAGTTTATACAAGATGTGGAATAACTTGTTCAGCAGGAACACTGCCAAGATGCATCCATGGGACCATAAACGAGCCAACAATGTGATGCTGTTTCAAAGGGCAAGTGCTATTTTGAGAAAGATCAGTAGAAACTTGGTATTTTACATTGTTTGGTGCTACTTCACTGATGTTTCAGTTTTTGCTAGTTCTGTATCCAGTTTGCATCCTGTACTTCATGAATAGCACCATTAAGATTATTCATCAACTAACATCATGCAATATAGATAATGATGATAATTTTTAAACAAGATCCAGTATAATGCAGTGGTTTGCACGCTAGGACTCTGGAGACCAGGGTTTGAATCTCCACTCAGCCATGGAAACCCACTGGATGTCCTTGGGCAAGTCACAGTCTGTCAGCCTCAGAAGAAGGAAAGAGCAACCCCCTTCTGAACAAATGTGGCCAAGGAAATGCCATGATAGGTTTGCCTTAGGGTTGTCATAAATCAGAAACTACTTGAAGGCACACAACAACAACAACAAAGAAAAACACACTAAAAATTTCTCACTAATCTTGTTTTATTTTAATCCTTTATTATAAATGCTTACTAATTCCTTCTTTTATGGCACTGTCCACCAGCTCTGCCAATTAATGTACAACCAAATCGACATGCTTCGAAAAGCTGATGGGTTTGTCAATTGTTTTGTGCTTCTTTTGAACTTTCTCAGGTGGTAATACTGTTCCCAGCAATCTGGGCCACAGCTCACTGGGTAGAGCATTCTATGCAGAAGGTCTCAGATACAATCCTTGGCACCTAATGTTTAAAAGATTTTCAGATACCAGGGCTTGGAAATACCTTTTCCTGAAGACACTGGACACCTGATGTCAAGTGAAAATTGAAAAGTCCAGAATTATAACTTGTTGGGCTAAAGATCCCAGATTCCCCCCTCCCCAAACTGCATGATCTGGGGATTCTAGAGTTGTAGTCCAAAAAGTAATGTTCCAAGATCTGGAGAGGAGATTGGACAAGGATCTGATTCAGCATAAGGTTATTTCATCTCCTGGGATGGAGAGATTTGATTGTACGTGGGTCCCAACAATCTTGCAGGTCCCTCCAGTCCTTTGTATCATCAGTAAATACAGTGGGCCCTTGCTATCTACTCGAGTTTGGTTCCAGGACCCCCTGTTGATAACAAAATTTGTGGATGCTTACAGTAAAATGGGGTCCCTTATATAAAATTGCAAAATCAAGGTTTGCTTTTTGGAATGTGTATATGTTTTATTAACATTTATTAATGTTTTCAAGGCATGGATGGTTGAATCCATGGATAAAGAATCCATGGATATGGAGGGCCAACTGTATCTGTAAGGTCATTCTATACCATATGCATAGCTACAATCCTCAGGAGAGGCATTTCTTCCAGTCCTAAAATCTTTGCAGAGACATTTGGCAGGAACACAAGAGCCTTCTTAGGGGCTCCTCATAGACTTTGGGAGTCCCCCCTTTGGGAAGCTAGAATAGAGCCCTCCTTGATGTCCTTTCCTCAACAAGTAAACACAAGTAAAGAAGGTTTATTTTGATAGGCTTTTAGAACAAAAGGCTTTTGAGAAAAGGGTGTGAGAGGGTGTGTTGTTTTAAACTGTTTTGCTTTAAATGCTATTTTTAAATTTTTTTAAGTGTCTGTTGTAATTTTAAAATATTATTAATAGTTTAACTGCATTTCAATGTTTTCTTTTTGTAGGTTTTCAACTATGGCTGGCATTCTGTTCAGTAGTTACAAGCTTGCAAGATGGATTTACAATCTCATAACTGTTGGGGATTCATATTTATAGTCATTAATGACTGACTGTGATCCCTAAAACCCACCTTTGCAGTCTCCAGCTTTGGAGGACTGCAGATCAGAGTGCTGGGAAATGATGTCTTAAGTGCTCTCAGAGGCATGAAACACATTAAGCCAAGTAGTTGGAGTAGGTGTCTCTTCTCAATGCACCCCACAACTAGGAGAGTGCTGCAGATATCATTTCCCAATATCTTGCTCTCTAGTGCTAATGAAACCTTATAGGTGAACACTGCCTTTTTGAAAAGATTTGGGGGGGGGGATGGGGGAGTAGCATTATCAGATGCAACTACAATGGTGAAGCTTTGCCATCATAGTTAGAATCATAGAATCATAGAGTTGGAAGAGACCCCCAAGGGTCATCCTGTCCAACTCCCCTGCCATCACACTCCCCTGCCATCACTCACAATCAAAGCATGCCTGATAGATGGCCATTCAGCTGTTTAAAGACCTTCAAAGAAGGAGACACCCCGTCCCACACACACACACTCATAGGGAGTGTGTTCCACTGTTGAACAGCTCTTACTGTCAGGAAGTTCTTCCTAATCTTGAGCTGGAATCTCTTTTCCTGTTCTTTGCATACATTGCTCTGTATCCTATCCTCTGGAGCTACTAAAAACAAGCTTGCTTCATCTTCAATATGACATCCCTTCAAATATTTAAACAGGGCTTTCATATAATCTCTGAACCATCTCTTCTCCAAGCTAAACATACCCAGCTCCCTAGGTGTCTCCTCATAGGGCATGGATTCGAGACCTTTCACCATTTTGGTTGCCTTCTTCTGAACATGCTCCAGCTTGTTCACAGCCGTCTTGAATTATGGTGCCCAGAACTGGACACAGTATTCCAGGTGAGGTCTAACCAAAGCAGAATAAATTGGTACTACTGCTTCCCTCAATCTAGCCTTTACATCTACTGATACAACCTAAAATTGTGCTGGCTTTTTTAGTTGCCGCATCACACTGTTGACTCGTTTTCAAGAAATGGGACGCTAGTTGTGCAGCTGCAGTGTCAGCCTGGCCAACCTATGCAGACAACACTGTACTGCCATACTGGGTTGGCCCAGTGTGTGTGGATGCCTTATGGCCAATCCAAGGCCAATTCCAGAGTATAATTTACTGGCCAGTGCAGACATGACCTCTAATAGTTAAGGAGAGCCCCATGTAGAGAAGCAGATGTACAGTACAGTTGACCTTCTCCATCTACAGATTCTTTATCCACAGATTTAACCATGCACAGCTTGAAAATATTCAAAAAATGGGTAAATTCCAAAAAGCAAATATTAATTTTGCCATTTTATACAAGGGAAATGATTTTTATATGCTTTTGTATTGAATTGGATACCAAGGGCTCACTCTGTATCTTTGAATACAGGACAACCAATAAAGGAAAGAATAGTTTCTGCTTCCAAGGGCCTCCATTTGGTCACTGTTGGAAATAGACTAGGGTCTGTATGGATCCATATTCTTATCCAACAATAAGATTCTTATGTTCTGAATTACAAATCCAGGAGTTGCCATGTACATTTTTTTTTCTTTTTAAATCTTGCCATGCACTTTTCAGAATCAGGTTGTGAGGTCTAATAGGGTATGGGAAAGAGAGGTTTTTTTTTTTTAAATTAGCATGATGTCTTGAATGAAGACATTTTCTATTACCTTTTTAGCATCTTTTGATATTGGCAGATCATATTTCTATTTATACTTTTTCAGCTTTCCAAGAGCATAAATTCAAGCTGTTCATATTTGAAAAGTGTACAAAATTCTACCTCTGAAATCTGCCTGGAGTATAGTTTTGCAAAAACTCCATGATTAAACTGGGCATAATCCAATACTCACTCGAGTATGTTTGGATTTTTTTTTTTATGTAATGGGTTTATAGTACCTATGTCAACTTATAGGTCAAATCTATAAACACTATTGATTTTCATACAACTGCTTAATATGATTGTCACCAGTGATGTATTCAAGTCTTTTACATCAAGGCTCAAGTCAAGTCTGATGTCTCTACCTTCAAGTTTCAAGTCCTTGCAAAATACTTTCACGTCAAGTCTCAAGTCGATTCTCAAGTTTGGGAGGCAACTTTAACACAGACACACAAAAGGTGGAGTGTGGAGGGGAGGGGGGAGTTTCAATAACTAGAAAATCAGGAAGACATGCACAAAGCTAAATTTTTACAATTGTAAATTAAAGCCAGAACCCGTATATTTGACAAGTGGTTAAATATGGATGAAAAGCTTTAGAAGCATACTTCCATCTCAAGCCCTTTGCCTAATGCAATTGCTGTTCCTTTCTGAGAAATGGGGTGGGTCTTGCCTGTTGTCCAACATGAATGATGCTAGCATGTCAGACGCTAAAATATATATGTCAAGTCAAGTCCAGTCACTGCATCATTTATTGCTGAGTCAAGTCCAAGTCAAGTCATTGAACTAACTTGAGTTCAAGTCAATCAAGTCAAGTCTACATCACTGAATGTCACTTACTGATGGTTTAGGAAAATAACTTTCCTGTCCACTCAAACTTAGAACAGAATTTGCATCAATAGTAACAGCTTATGGGGTGAAATTTAGCAAACCTAATTTTGGATAATAGACAGCAATAACTGTTAGCTGTGAGTCTATTTTTATCGGTCCTGGTATGGGCTGTCTATGATACTCCCAGTAGAGAGGTTACCCTTTGGCCAGTTGCTGTAAATATATATTAAATTGAGCTTAGAAAATGTTTTTGGTCTACAATGAATTCCGCATTCAGAATGGCTACCAGCCATGGTAGCACATGGATTCCCTGGCTAAGAATTTTAAATACCCCTCACTTAACTAAAAATCCCAATATTCTACCAGATGGAACCGTGCCAGTTAAAGTGGAATCACAACACTATAATTGTGGAGTGTGAAAGGGTCTTATATATTTTATTTTGTATTGACAACAGAACAGAAGAAAAATCTAAAACACAAAGCATTGTACAATATAAAACAAAATGAAACATGAACAAAAGCAACACAGAATGTATGCAATTTAGTATTAGGAAGGAAGGAAGGAAGGAAGGAAGGAAGGAAGGAAGGAAGGACGGACACATTACTCCCTCCTAAATCCACAATATTGTGTGATCGTTGTTGGGACCAACCACAGCATCACAACATTGTGTGTTAATACAGACAGGCTGAGTCAAAACATGCAGTCACAGAGAGATTTAAGAAATGAAAAAGGGTTAGAGTTAAAGATGGTGGAGGAAGAAGTGTATTGTGTTAAGATAAATGCCCATCATTAATTAGATACATGTCGATTAATTGAAATAGATATGTCTTCTTGAGACACTTCTTTAAAGAGGGAGAGCGTCTGGATTGTAGGAAGGTCTGGCAATGAGTTCCAGAGATAAGGTGTTGCCAAAGAAAACAGATGGAGGCAGGAAGCAACAGATGTGATCTTTGGTTTCACAGGAATGTGCAGATTTAGAACAAGTAAGATATGCAGGAGTAACAGAGTGGAACATTTAAGAATAAGAAGTAAGATTTTCAGATGAGTACAGTTAATGGAGAAGAAGCCAATGCACATAAAAGAAGAGAGAGGAACATTTGGGGCAAGGAAATTGTGATGAGCTGCAGAGAGAGCAGAGAGCAATGCTTTTATATGAAACACAGGAAGAAGAAATAATTGTGAGGTCACCATGATAATCAAGTGTGGATTTAAAGAGAGAGGGAGAATAAAAATGTTACCAGTCCATATGTATTTTTAAATATATTAACAACTTGATAATTTAATCTTAAAAGGTTTTATCATCAATCTGCAACTTCCAGCGATCAAGAATAGTAGACAATAACACCACTAGGAGTTAACAGACAAATTCAACATAAGGAAATGAGAAGCCATCAAAAAGACATTGAAGTGAGATGACAAAAGGTTAGCAGTTAGAAAGGCTAAATGAATAAGACACAGAACCAAAAATAGATGTGCAAATTAGTATAAATGTGGGAAAAAAATCCAAAGTATCACATAAGAGGTTCAAGTGGCAACTAGTGAAGAATAATCAGCCACAGTACAGATCCATCAGAGATCTCATCATATTGGGAAAAATAAAACTTTAATAAAGCACAAGAAGAGCAATTGGAAGTATAAGAAGAAACCCGCACAAGAACTTGGTATCATGGAGATTAACTTTATACACATAAAGAAGACAAAGTGTAGGATGATCAGTGATAAACAGAAGAAAGGTCTAACAATAAATGAGCTGAAAATCAGCCATTCTATTTAGACAGAGGAACATCAGTAACATGAATTAAAGCTGCTTCAGTAGAATGAAAATGAGAGGAGGATTGACTAGATTGAAGCAGCAAGTTAGAAAAGGAAATTCCACTTACTTCCAAAGCAAAATCCACTTCACCCGTTCAGTAATAGAAAGCAATAGAAGAACAGGATAAAGGCTGGGGAAAAGTAGGACAAAAAGAGTATTCTGGCATAAAAACTAACAATGGCCTGTTACAGAGTGCCAAAATAAAGCTGCTTTGGGTCTCTTTGGAGGTATGCTATTTAAATGATGCATGCATCCTAAGAATCCGGAAGCTGCACCAAAGCTGCACTCCAGTGCTTAGGAATGGAGTGTGGCTTTGGCACAACCAGCGGACTCTTAGGACCCATGTATCATTTAAATAGCATACTGTACCTCCAAAGAGACCCAAAGCAGCTTTATTTTGGCAGTCTGTAACAGGCCATAGTCAGGCATCCTGGGGAAACTACATTTTCCAAGAACCCTGATGGCTGAGAAACTATTGCTGCAAAGCTCCAGGTCCCAGAAAATGAGTCAGGATGGGAATGTCCAATTGCCCTTGTAGCAGCCAGGTAAGGAGTTTAGTATGATAGGAGTACATAAGATTGAAATAATAAGATGAAGAGCAGATGAAGAGCTAGTGGGTTTGGCTCATGAAACAGTGCAAGGAACAAGGCCAAAACAGTGCACCAATACAAGATGAAGCTACGTGCTGAAATCAGGAATGTGAAGTGTGTATTTAAAATTTCCCCAAACCATGATAGAGAAAGATACAAAGGAGCCAACAAATGGAATTCACATGAATGGGAAATTCAGACAAAAGACTTATTATGATAAAGACTACAGTTAAAAGGTTGCATCTCTAAATCTGCCAGCTAATAAAAATGAAGAGGTTCAGATTCAAAAAGTAGAGGGTATGAAGCAAGGATGAGAGTGGGCAGAAACACAATAACTTTCATCACAGCAGGATTATGGGTAGAAATGAGATAATCCGCTCAGTTCCCTTAAGCAAGCAAGCAAATAAATAAGAGGTAAGGGAAAAGGGAAGGGAAACCATTTGCCAGCAGCACAGATAGTGTCATGGGATTGTAGGATAGTTCAGTTAAAGCAAAACAAGAGAACCAAGGATGAAGATTTCCTGAAAGGGGGCCCTAATAACACTTGGTCAGAAGAGGGGCTGTGCAATCAATTTGACTGAATTCCAAATAACAAAGAATTGGATTGGTTCAGATTGGATTGTATCAACTCTGGGGCAGAGCAGAGTGGCCTCATTCAGTTCTGGAGAGGAAGAACACAATCTGAAGAACTATTTGGATATGCAGGCATCAAAACTAAGGGTGGAGTTGAGGCAGGGTGGGGTGGAGGTAACAGACCATAAGGGTGTTATGTAAGGGGGTAGGGGACCTGACATTTGCTTTCACCAGCATATTCCAGGCACAGTGCTTATGTGGAAAGATTATGACATTACTGAAGTCATATCATGTTATTCCCCTTGGTATCTCTTTCTTTCTTTGCTAGACATAACTGTGTTGGTAGCACATCAAGAAATAGCTGTAGTAGCTGAGCCAGCATGCTGTAGTGGTTAGAGTGCTGCACTATCACTCTGGAGACCAGGGTTCAAATTCCCGCTCCATCATGTAAACCTGTAACATCCCTTAGAGGATGGCAATGACAAACCCCCTCTGATGAAACTTGTCTAGAAAACCCTATGACAGGTTTACCTTAGAGTTGCCATAATTCAGAAATGACTTGAAGGCACACGACAACAACAACAAAAAACAAAAACAAGTAGGACTGGGTGGTTGTTTCCTTTTATCTTGTTGAATAGCTTAGCTTAATCTTCTGTTTGCCTTTCTTTTTGTTTGTTAATGAGTGTCTCTGTCTTTAGGTACAAAACCTATTCTCCCTGCAGAAAGAAGAAAGTCCCAAGATTGCTACCTGTCTTCATTGTTTGCTTGCTTATTTGGCTCTTGCTTATTTACGCACTTGTTTGTTATCCCACCTTTCTCCCAGCACAAGATTCAAAACAGTTCACAACTACTGTTGCCACAACATGAATAGGGATGAATTGCCAGGGTACTATCGGCCTGCTCCAACATCTTAAGAAGTAGCAACAAGAGGCAGAAAAATCTCAGCAATCAGACAAGAGGGACAAGACACACCTGGCCAGAATAAAGAATGATTAACCTCTTAGCATCAGTATGAGCTCTCAGTCCTGCCCCCTACACACACACACTTCCTGAGGCATCAGCAGGCAACTCCAGAAATCATAGGGTGTTGGAACTATAGAGCCATGACAGAAAGGTTTCAAAGGCCAGCACAGATCATCAAATGCCTTATGGGGGAGCATAAGGATTCATCAGGTTGGACTGCTCAGCAGTCTGTTGTCATTCTCTTACAATGGATCATAGTACTGTATGATGCCAGTTGCTTCATAGTATATGCACCAGTTCTGGTAAAATGAAGCAAACATCTCTGTCTTAAAGTAAGCTATCATTAACTAAAAAACCAACATACTGCTTTTATTGCTACCATAGAATCATAGAATCATTGAGTTGGAAGAGACCACAAAAGCCATCAAGTCCAACCCCCTGCCATGCAGGAAATTTAAATCAAAGCATACCTGACAGATGGCCATCCAGCCTCTGTTTAAAGAACTCTAAGGAAGGAGACTCCATCACACTCCGAGGGAGTGTGTTCCACTGTCGGACAGCCCTTACTTTCAGGAAGTTCTTCCTAATGTTGAGGTGGAATCTCTGTTCCTGCAGCTTGCATCCATTGCTCTGGGTCCTAGTCTCTGGAGCAGCAGAAAACAAGTTAGCTCCCTCCTCAATATGACATCCCTTCAAGTATTTAAACAGGGCTATCATATCACCTCTTAACCTCCTCTTCTCCAGGCTAAACATCCCCAGCTCCCTAAGTCGTTCCTCATAGGGCATGGTTTCCAGACCCTTCACCATTTTAGTTGCCCTCCTTTGGACATGCTCCAGTTTCTATTGATGCAGCCTAAAATCGCATTGGCCTTGTTAGCTGCCGCACCACACTGTTGACTCATGTTCAACTTGTGGTCTACGTGGACTCCTAGATCCTAGACTTGGACTCCTAGACTCCTAGACACTTAGTCTCATTCAGCCAGGTGTCACCCATCCTATATCTTTGCTTTTATTTTTTCACTCTAAGTGCAGTACCTTGCATTTCTCCCTGTTGAAATTCATTTTGTTAGCTTTGGCCCAGCTTTCTAGTCTGTTCAAGTCACTTTGAATCTTGATTCTGTCCTCTGGGGTATTAGCTACTCCTCCTAATTTGGTGTCATCGGCAACTTTGATAAGTATGCTCCCAATTCTGTCATCCATGTCATTGATAAAGATGTTGAATAGCACTGGGCTCAGGATAGAGCCCTGTGGGATCCCACTGGTCACTTCTCTCCAGGATGAAAAGGAGCCATTGTTGAGCACCCTTTGGGTTCGGCCAGTCAACCAGTTACAAATCCATGTAACAGTTGCCTTGTCTAGCCCACATTTTACAAGCGTGATTGCAAGAATGTCATGGGAAACCTTGTAAAAGGCCTTACTGAAATCAAGATATACTATATCCACAGCATTCCCTTCACCTAACAAGCTGGTAATTTTATCAAAAAAAAAGAGAGATTAGATTTGTTTGGCATGACTTGCTTCTCTGAAACCCATGTTGACTTTTTGTGATTATGGCATTGCCTTCTAGATGTTCACAGACTCTCTGTTTAATGATCTGCTCTAGAATCTTTCCTAGTACTGATGTCAGACTAACTGGACAATAATTGTTGGGATCCTCTTTTTTCCCCTTTTTGAAGATGGGGACAACGTTTGCCCTGCGCCAGTCTGCTGGGATCTCTCCTGTTTTCCAGGAGTTTTCAAAGATTATTGCCAATGGCTCCGATATTACATTTGCCAGTTCTTTTAATACCCTTGGATGTAGTTCATCTGGTCCTGGAGACTTATATTTGTTTTGATTAAACAGGTATTCCTGTTCTATCTCTTTACTTATTCTGTGCTGAATTTCCCCTATTCTGTCCTCTGCTCCATTTTCCTCAGGTTGAGCACCCTTTGCCTTTTCTGAGAACACTGAGGCAAAGAAGGTGCCTTTTCTCTGTCTTCTGTTAGCATTTTGCCATCTTCTCCATGCAGTGGCCCTACCATTTCCTTATTCTTCCTTTTGCTGCGGACATATCCAAAAAAGCCCTTTTTGTTATTCTTAACCTCTCTAGCAAGCCTGAGTTCATTCTGCACTTTAGCTTTTCTGACTTTACCCCTTCATGTGCTTGCTGTTTGTTTGAATTCCTCTTTGGTGATTTCCCTGTTTTTCCATTTCTTATACATGTTCTGTTTAAAACTCAGTTGAACATTCCTTAGTCATCCATCCTTGTTTCTTGAGACACTTCCCATTTTTCTTCCTCTTTGGAACTGTTTGAAATTGTGCCTTCAGTATCTCCCTTTTGAGAAACTCCCATCCGTACTGAACTCCCTTCTCTTTTAGTATTCCTGACCATGGGATCACCCCCAGTATTTCTCTAAGTTTATTGAAATCAGCTCTCTTAAAGTCTGGAATGCGTGTCTGACTATGCCTGGCTTCTCCTTTCCATTGTATAACAAACTCCAGGAGAACATGGTCACTCCCACCTAAGGATCCCACCATTTGCACTCCATTAACTAAGTCACTCCTGTTGGTTAGGATCAGATCCAAAATAGCTGCCCCCCTTGTTGCCTCTTCCACCTTTTAGACAATGAAATTGTCTCCAAGGCAAGTGAAGAATTTGCTAGACTTTGAGGATTTGGCTGAGTTTGAATTCCATCAAATATCAGGATAGTTGAAGTCACCCATCACTACAACATCTCTTCTTTCTGAGTGTGTGATCATCTGTTCTAGAAAGATACCAATTCCTCAGTCTGACTTGGGGGTCTGTAGTAGACTCCCACAATAACATCCCTGTTGTTTCCCTCCCCTTTAATTTTTATCCACATGCTCTCCACCTGGATTCCAGTATTGATGTCCTGGATCTCTTCACTGGTGTAAATATCCCTGACATATAACTCCATTCCTCCTCCTTTCCTGTTGGGCCTATTTCTCTTGAAAAGGTTATACCCCTCTATTTCTACATTCCAATCATGAGACTCATCCCACCAGGTTTCAGTGATGCCTATTATACCATATTTGCTTTGTTGTACTAGGAGTTCAAGTTCATCTTGCTTATTTCCCATGCTCTGTGCATTAGTGTAGAGACATCTTAAGCCTGAGCAAGTTTTTTTGCCTCCCACTTTTGGGTCCTTGCACTGTTTATCTTGTTCCCTCTATGACAGTTTGGCTATTTTCTCCAGCCCTTTTGCCTCCCAGAATACTGTCTCCCTCCCCCACATAACTCAGTTTAAAGCCCTCCTGATCAAATTTTTGAGACTATTGGCAAAAACGTTTTTGCCAAATGGCATGAGATGCAACCCATCCCTTGCCAGAAGTCCCTCCTCATGGAACCTCAGACCATGATCCAAAATTTCAAATCGTTCTTGGTGGCACCATCTGCAGAGCCAGTTATTCACCTCTACTATTTTCCTCTTCCTTCCTGGACCATGCACTTTGACTGGGAGAAGAGATGAGATGACAACCTGTGCATCCATCTCTTTCAACTTCCTACCCAAAGCCTCATAATCCTTTATGATATTCTGAAGGCTGTGCCTTGCTGTATCATTGGTTCCCACATGGACCAAAAGAAAGGAGTGACGGTCAGTATACTTGACAATTCTTGTGAGCCTCTCTGTCACATCACGGATCTCTCTGTCACATCACAGATCTTTGCCCCAGGGAGACAGAACACCTCCCAAGACATCTTGTCGGGCCCACAAACCATTGGTTCAGTGCTTCTCATTAAGGAGTCCCCCACCACCATCACATGCCTCCTCCAAGGCTTAGTAGCAGCAGTTCCCTTTGGTGGTTCTCCTAGGATCCCCTGCTCTGTCCCTGAAGTCACAGAAGCTCACAGAACGTTCCCTGGTTTCCCTATGTAACATTCCTCCAACTATCTACTTCTTTTGTATGTAAAGGGACCTCCTCCTCCCCAGCCATCATCACAGCCATTTGGTTTCCCAAGACTGAGAGCTGCTACCACCATGGCACTCCTTCCCTGTCCTCTCCCTTAACATCACCCTCCCTACTCAACATGTCTCATTTTCTTTTTCTATTTTAATTAATGTTCCTTGTGCAATTTCAGAGTTCTGCAGCCCTGATTTAATTTTTAACTTTAAACAAACAAACAAACAAAAAGAAACATAGAGGTTGCAGGGCTCCGGAGCTGTGGAACTGCACAAAAAACAGAGGGGGGGGGGATTAAAAATAGCAAGAGGGAAGGAGGGAACAAGGACACGATATGACTGCCAAAGACATGAGTTTTTTGCACTCTGGGCATTGTACGATTGGCAGTTCATTCACAGGTTTCCTCCGTGAATGAAAAGAAATGGCTGATGGACAGGACAGGCTCTACAGGAGGGAAGTGGCATCGTGAGATCAACATGCCTCTTCCCTCCCTATGATATCACAGTTTAAAAGCCGCATGTGATAAAGCCATTAAAGGAGTTTGCAGGCATCGTGGCTTGACTCTGCTAACGTAGGATTAGGACAGATGCATTTCCAACTACCACCACTACCTTCTTAAAATGAGGGAAAACTAAACCATTCTGGACACATTTCTTTTTCCTCTTATCCCATCTGTCCAAAATCATGTTTAGTCCACACATGATATGTTATGAGAAAAAAAGGTTAGAGAAAATGTTTTGGTCTGCACTCCATGACTATTCAGAAATACTATTAGTAAAGTTGCAGTTTGAAATGGTAGATTACTCTGCTAAACATTTAACTGGGACCAATTTTAATTGGTTGTGCAGTATGTTAAACCACACTGGAAGTTCTTTGCACTTTGCAACACCCCAACCAAAATGTTTCCAGAGTGCTGCAGATTAGTTTGCAGGGAATTATATCTGCAGTACACTCTGTCATGGGATACAGAGAGAAGCAGTTGCAGCAGGACCCTGAGGGGTCTCTCCACCTTCCTCTTCTTGATGTGCCCCCATGTCCAAAACAGCACTGCAGATGTCATTCAACAGCAGTACCTTGTAAATGTTTCCATCAGGGTTTTGCCAGGTGGAAAAACTACTGCAAATACAGTAGGACCGTCTTATCCATGGGGGCTACATTTCAAGACACCCCCCCCATGACTAACTGCAGATAATACTGGATCCTTTTATTTTCAATGATACAAATCACATCTGGCCCAACTACCCCAAGCATACCATAGAATCACTCCGGAGGCCCTAAAATACCTAGGAATAACATATCTTTTCAGACATAGATAAGGGAAATGTGGATACTGAATTCTGGATATGGGAGGTTGTACAGTACTATTTAAATTAGAAGTTATCATATACTTGAGGCTTTCATTGCATGCAAAATTATGGACATTTATTTGATTACTTAATTAGACTGTGTGGTGATGGTGCCTGCATCCTTTCAGACAGCCCTTGAACACTCATGGAAGAATAAACAGCCATTGCCCTCCCAAAAGAAGGCTGAAGCCTGATTTTGATTTCCCAGGTATACAATGGCAGCTGAATGCTCCCAATCAGGTTGCTGGGATGGGAACTCTTGCTGTTAAAGTGCATTTGTGGCAAGAGCATTGCACTTGGAGGTTCTTCTTTCATAATATCATTAAAATATTTGCTGGCACAAATGAGTGTGATCTGCTTAAAGGGTTTTGACCATAATGTTCAATGCTGAAGTCCATTAAAAAGGATAATCCATATCCATTTATCTCTTTCCTGACTACAATATTTAGGCACTCTTACTAATATTGGTTTGTTGTGTTTGCACATCTTTGCTATCCAAAGATATGCATCTAGGACTGAGGAATTTCACAACATGATGGCATCGCAACATGGATAAAACACTAGAGGGGAGGATGGAGAGACTGACATGGGGATTATATTTTGAGCAGCACTGAAGTGTCAGAATGAATCTTGCCCTTACACCTGTAAAGACTCTGGCACAAAGCTTTGAATTCCAGTTTCCAGTGCAGGGCTGTTAAGACATGGAAAAACATTTTAAAAACTGGAGGGACTTTCCTGCTGGGCAATTTCAGGCATCTCTAATTTGCAAGGTTTTAGACACCAATTCTCATCTGCAGACATCTGCCCTGTTTGTCATGAGATTTCTCAAAGCTGCTTTTATTTTTAATCACATCTCAACTACTGAGAATGAAGCTTTGTTGCTGCTGTAGGGAATTTTGAATGCACACACACATACAGTTAGCTGTGCGCTGCACTGGAAAATAGTGTCAGCTTGCTGGAGAAAGGCTGGGTCTTCTTCCTCACAGTAAGCAATTGTTTCCATGCCAAATGATTGCTAGTCCCTTATTAAATTGCACTTAGAGGCAGTAGCTGTCAAAAAAACAAAAACAAAAAGGAGAGTTTTCTTGATAAGTTGGAGTCATTCATTATTAAATTATCTTCATTCACTCAAATGTCTCATTTTCATTGAATTAGATGACTAGTACTTGAAACCAGCTGCTACTGCTGCTATGAAGCTAAGGAATACCAGGACTGTGGGGTTAATATACAGTCCCCTGTGCAATATTCCCATGCAAAGCTCATTTAATTTCATTGAGACTTGCACACAAGAAGGACACATTTATAGGTTGCATTCAGTACCTGTGAGTTTCTTTTATTCCTTGCTTTGGAAATGTTGAGTAAACAAACTGCTCCCCCCTTTTTTAAAAGTCCACAATTTGTGCTGCATCTAATGGGACTATCTTAGAGAAATGTAGTGTACAACCATTCTTACAATTGACTTTTGAGAAAAAGACTGCAAACTAGCTATTACCAGCCCATGTTAAGTTAAGGTAACCAAGGCTGACAATACTCTGTGCAGGGGAACTGCCACCAAAGCTTCTGTCCGACTCAACTGAGCTATGCAAAATCCAGGCATTACAGCAGAGGTGGGAATAATTCAGCCTCCCATATGTTGTAGCACTACAAAATCAGGGCTGTGACTTCTATGACTGAGTCTATCCTCCTGTGATATGGTCTTCCTCTTTTCTGCCTTCAACTTTAGCAAGCATTATAATCTTTGCTAAAGAGTCATGTTGTCTCATGATACGGCCAAAGTATGATACAATCAGTTTGGTCACATTGTTTCATGGAGAGTTAAGGCTTGATTTGTTCCAGAACCCATTTATTGGTCACTTTGACAGTCTGTAGTATCCATACTATCCATGCCTAAATATCCTGAAGGCCCCAGATCACATGTGATCTTGGAAGCAAAGCACAGTCAGCCCTGGTTCGTACTCGGATGGGAGACCATAAATGAATGTCAGATGCAGTAGGCTATATTTCAGACGAAGGAACTGGCAAAATCACCTCTGAGTATTCATTGTCTAAGAAAACCCTAAGAAATTCATGGGGTCACCATAAGCTGATGGGCACCTTGAAGACATATATACACAAGAGCTGCCAACCAGAAAATAGTGCAAAAGAAATATCTTCACACACTCACACTGCCAGCAAGTGGTTGTTTGTGTCTTGGCACTGTCCAACACTCATTCATAGCCAAGGAGAAACTGCTGTGCAAGGAGGTAGTGAGCACCTCTATGCAACATGTTCCCAGAAGTACTTATGCCACCATTACCCCCTCCCTCATCATAAATCACCAAGAGGATTCCAGCCTCCAGCCAGAATAGAAGGAAATGTATCAAGTCCTGATGGTTAAAGGAAGAGATTCATTTCATGGAAGTGTGATCCTGCACTCTATGTCAATAGGAAGCAAGGTAGTTTACTCTGTTTGCCTCTGCCATGTTGCTTCTGCATCTAGAATGCTATTCTTGTGCTAGGTACAATTGTGTCCAACGTAGTGGACTTTCTTTGCCTCACATTCTAGCACAAAATGCCTCCACTCTACTTTCTGATGTTCTCCACCTCATGATAAGAAGCGGTTACTCTCTGCAGGAGTAGAGGAGCACTTGTGGGCCTGGGGAAAGGTGACTGCAGAGTACTTTCATTGGAGGTGTGAACGACAAAGAAATTGGTGTGCATTTGTCCCATAATTCTTCATTTTATTCCAATTATGTTATGTTTTTTAAATATATATTTATATCAAATTTGATAGATGCCCAAAATAATGCTCGTAGACTAAGATCAATTGCGAGTGGCTCCATGCAAATGTACTTTACTAGCCTTATATAATGTTGGAGTCTGTTTTCTTTGATGAACTGACCTCCAAGCCAACAACATAAGGCCATTTTACCCATTAAAATGAATAGATGCTCATTATTTATTTTTATTCATTTTATTAGTTCCATTTGTCTTTCATTCCTGCTCCAGGGATCTCAAAGCAGTGCTCACAGATCTCTTTCCCAGTCTATCTTCACAGAAGCGCCATGTGCTAAGTTAAGCTGAGAGAAAAAGTCAACACATTTGAGCAAAGGCAGTGTTCTTTATAGTTAGCCTTTCCTCACCCCATTCTGACTCTCTGACTGTAGAGTCTAGCCTTCCAAGCAAATGGAAATCATATAAAAATTGCTTTGTGCAAAGGACTTAGTACTTTTGCATGTGCAAAATTCATTTTCCCTTACTTATCAGGAACTGCAGCATGCCCCTTCATGTTGTAAGAAGAAACAGATAGCAGAGCTTCTGGACAGTCTGGTGCCTTGGCACTGTTGACAACATCTTGATAACACAGCTTGTTTTCCTTTTGGAAACTCTTTTTTAAAATGTTAAAATATTTTAAACTTTCACTTTGAAAGCAAAACTTAAGGCGTTACCTCAGTACCTCTGCTGCTCCTTATGCCAATAGCCTGTATTCACACATATGTGAATATCAATCTGTCTATCTGTCTGTCTAAAACAGTCAAGGACGTTCATTAAGTGATGACTTTTCCCATGCAGGCTTGGTCGTGGTCCATTCTGGAAGTGACTGGTGCCAGATGCTAAAACAGAAGTCACACCAATCGCCTCATAATGAACTGAAGGTTGACACTGGATCCCACTGGGAATGTCTCACTCCTGATGTCAGCAGGTGATCTTTCTTTTCATGGTCTCATGGAGGAGGATTTATCATCCTTGCATTCTCTCCTGGCTGAAATAATTGCAAACACTATTTCCCCC
Organism: Sceloporus undulatus; assembly: GCF_019175285.1. Lineage (NCBI taxonomy): Eukaryota > Metazoa > Chordata > Lepidosauria > Squamata > Phrynosomatidae > Sceloporus > Sceloporus undulatus. Next base: position 124,900,828 of record NC_056525.1, read on the forward strand.
CCCATAGAACCTGTCTATAGAACAATTCCCAGTACTGCCACCTGACAAGGTTCAGAACAGCCCACTGCACTTACTTACAAGTAGGTTTCGTACTAGAAACATTCTTCTGATCAATATAGATTTGGATTTCAGACTTAGTCTTGATCAAGTAAAAACAGCAACAACCAACCCTCATAATCCACGCATCTTTCAAAATCAGAGAAAGCAAGACCAGAGTTGTGAGGTTGGCAATAAATAAATAAATATGAAATAATTTTAAGGAGAGAACATGGTTGTTGATACTGTGTGCCTTCAAGTCATTTCTGACTTATGGAGAATCCAAGAAGAACATACCATGGTGTTTGTTGGCAAGGTTTGTTCAGAAGGGATTTGTCTTCCTCTGAGGCTTAGAGTGTGTGACTTGCCAAGGTTACCTAGTGGGTTTCCATGGTCAAGAGAAGGTTTGAACCCTAGTCTCCAAATACAACACTCAAACCATCACACCATGCTAGCTGTCTCAGAATGTATATCAATGCTTATATTATGAAATAAAAACTGGGGAGAGGGAGAGAAGGGTCCTTAATGAAATCCAAAAGCTCCAGCTTCATCTCCTCCCATTTTCAGCCAACAGTGCCAGGGGGCCCATCACAAGAGATCAAGCCTTCCTCTGGTTTTGTCCCCAATGCTCATGAGAGTTCAAACAAATGGAAATGGAGCCTTGCAAATAAAGAACAGTGATGAACAGAAAGCCTTCGGCACCAAGGACAGCACTAGCACCAACAATATCTTGTCATTATTGTTACTTATTAGTACAAATAGTGTAGTGGTTTGAGCATTGGACTATGTCCCTGGAGATCAGGATTCGAATTCCTGCTCAGCCATGGAAATTCACTGGGTGACCCTGAGCAGGTCACATTCTTTCACCCTCAGAGGATGGCAGTGGCGAATCCCCTCTGAAGAAACCTGCTAAGAAAACCCTGTGATAGATTCGCCTTAGGATAGCCATAAGTCAGAAATGACTTGAAAGCACACAGCAACATTATGAGCAAGAGCATATATAGCTTACAAAAAAAGCTATATAAGGCAGCACCAGTTTTTTTCGCTTGCAGAAATAGGAAACATTTATTGTCTTTGCTCATACTATTTCCATTGTCCATTAACCCACTGGATGTATGCACTCTAGAATGAGGAACATCTATATAATTAACTTTGAACAAATCTTGCCAAGACAATGCCATGATAGGTTTGCCTTAGAGTAGCCTTAGAGTAGCCATAAGTCTGAAATGACATGAAAGCCCACAACAATAAACTCTGTGTGTGAAACCACTGAACTGCGGGTGACTACCTCTTGCTGAAATACCTGGACTAAGTCCACTTAATCCCACTGCACAGGAAGGACTTCAAGAGAGCTTCCTATTTTCTCTTCTCTTCTCTTCCTTTCTTTTTTTAGCAATGAGATCTATTTGAACTTTTCTTGGTTTGTTCTTCCATTTGGGAGTGTTCCTTAGACCTTATTCTGATCTATTCTTTGGTTCTGACACCTGGCTTGCTCCTTAGACCCACCTCCTGCTTTCTCCTCTAATTCTGCTCTCTAGTCCTGACTCCTGCCATGCTTTTTTAACCTAGATGTTGCAGTAGTTCTCCATGTCTTGATTCCTGACTTTTTTTAGACTGCTATCCACAGCCCACTTCTGCCCACAAACAAGTGAACCCAGTTTTCCTCTCCTTGTTCCATTTGTTTTTTCTGTATTTACAATGTCATTTCTTGCCTCAAATCCAATTTTCCTCCACTTTCCCCTCTGTTCTTGCATTTGGCACCCTCACTTCTGATCCTGTTGCTTTCTGTCATTGCGCTCACACTGCTCTCCCCTTCCTTGTATTTTCTGTTGCTGTTTCTCTCACACCTTCTATTTCCTTTTCCCCTCTCCAAACCAATATTAATCCCTCTTTCAACTATATAAACTGGCTTTCCTCCCCCTACCCCCATCTGCCCGCCTGCTCCCCATACCTTCAGCTACAGATGGCATAAACGCCGCAGTCCTTGTGAAGACAGAGAAAACAGCCAGACAGATGTGTTGTTCATAGCTCCCCAGCCAGGCATAACTAAACATTTACATTTATTACCAATTAGAGGGGAAACAGACTGCAGTTTTATGGACTGTATGTGTCTGGGTGTATTTCTCTTTCTGCTCTCTAACTAGAAACTTCTCAGTGTATGTTCATAATGGTTCAAATCTCAGCCGTTTCAAAACAAACCTTTCTGTACTCTCTACACTCCAGCCAAAACCCTAGAATCCCAAAAGGAAGGGGAACTAAGGCTGTGTAGCACACGATTAAGAAAGGTAATCTCTTTCTAGAGCAAGTGTACATTCAATAGAATAGAATAAAACAGCCATGCACATTCTATTGCTTCACTTCTCTGAGTGAGGATGTGTTCTTAGGGAGGGTCGTGAGTCAGGTGTTTGCTTGTTTGTTTTGTCCATGTTTGATTTCTTCAGAAGGTTACTGGAGCTGTATTGGGTTTTGCATTTATTTTATCATTACACTGGCTGAGCACAGGTGGAGGTGGTGCTGAAGTCCCAAACATCTCTCCATGAAGAGACAGCCTGTGATGTTTCCTGAGTCTTAGACACAGATCCCATTCTCTCTTCCTCTCTGTCCAACACAGGCCCTGTTTAGACTGGCCTGAAAGATAACGCATGACCCAACTCTGCCCCCCAGGGTGCCATGATGCCATGCACCGCTCAACACAGCGAATGGTGTCATGTCGCTCCTCCAGCATTGCGTCCATACGACACAGTGCTGAAAGAGCATTGGATAGCCACAACAACTCGACTTTATCACCCTTTCCAGGGTACAAAAAGGAGCTGCTTTTTACAGCTCCTTTTTGCGCTCTGGAAAGGCCAGATCGGGGTGTGAGGTTGCCATGGCCCCAATCTGGCTAGGAAAGGGGCAACTGGATGCATCCCTTAGGGGCTGTATGTACAATCCTTAAGTTTCCACTTACACATGAATTATATCCATCTTAGCAGCAGCTGGTGGTGGCTTCCCTGTCAGTGGAGTGATTGATTCATTCAGGTTTTAGTGTGGACTTGAAAGGAGCTGTCCAAGATCCCTAAATCAGCTGCACGCCTTGGACAGTTCCTTTGAAGTCTGGACTAATATCCAGATCAGATTCAGCACCCAGAGACATGGAAGTCACCAGCCACCATGTCCCCTTAGCCTGTAGAGGAGAAGGCTTGCCACTTGGCCACCACAATTCAAAAAAGATGTTGATAAGCTGGAGTGTTTCAAGAGAAAGGTGACCAAAATGGTGAAAGATCTGAAAACCATGTCCTATGAAGAGCAGCTTAGTGAGCTGGATACGTATAGCACGGGTAATAGAAGGTTGAGAGGTGACATAATAGCAATGTTTAAACATTTGAAGGGGTGTAATATTGGGGACGGAGAGAACTTGTTTGCTGCTGCTCCAGAAACTAGGACATGGAACAAAGGCTTCAAGCTACAGAAAAAGAGCTTCCACCTAAATATTAAAAAGAATTTCTTGATGGTAAGAGCTGTTAGACAGTGGAAAACATTGCCTAGAAGAGTAATAGAGTCTACTTCTTTGGAGACTTTTAAATAGAGGCTGGATTGCCATCTGCCTGCGTGACAGAATAGATTGGACTGGATCATAGAATCATAGAATTGTAGAGTTGGAAGAGATCACAAGGGCCATCCAGTCCAACACCTTGCCATGCAGGAACTCTCAATCAAAGCATCCATGAAAGATGACCATCCAGCCTCTGTTTAAAGACCTCTAAGGAAAGAGACTCCACCACTCTCTGAGGGAGTGTGTTTCACTGTTGAACAGCTCTTACTGTCAGGAAGTTCCTCCTAATGTTGAGGCGGAATCTCTTTTCCTGTAGCTTGCATCCATTGTTCTGGGTCCTGTTCTCTGGAGCAGCAGAAAACAAGCTTGCTCCATCCTCAATATGACATACCATCTAATATTTAAACAGGGTTATCATATCACCTCTTAACCTTCTCTTCTTCAGGCTAAACATCCCCACCTCCCCAAGTCATTCCTCATAGGGTATGGTTTCCAGACCCTTCACCCTTTTAGTCGCCCTCCTTTGGACATGCTCCAGTTTCTCAACATCCTTTTGAATTGCAGTGCCCAGAACTGGACACATTATTCCAGGTGGGGTCTGAGCAAAGCAGAATAGAGTGGCACTTTGTAGTCTCTTCCAACTCTCTGATTTTATTATTCTATTATTGTTTTCTCCCATACAGAGCATTTACACAATGGTTCTTTACCATGATGCAAATGTGAGTATTATCTTATTAAGGCAATGCATCATCTGTAGTTCACCTAGCAAATCTCAGAATACTTCACCATTGGCTATGCTGGCTGGGGCTTCTTGAGCTAAATGAAATGAGGACAAATTCTGTAAATTTAATGTATATACAGTCAGCCCTTCTTATCCATGGATTTTTTATCCATGAATTCAAACTTGAGCATCCATGGACTTTGTTATCCATGGGTGATCCTGGAACCAAACACCAGTGTATAACAAGGGTACACATGCATGTATACACATACACATGCATACATACAAAGAATGCCTAAAATGGACACAAAAGACCCCCTCTCATAAAAATTATGGGTAGCTTTGGCACATTTCAAATGCTATTTAAAATTTCACAGTTGAGACAAACTCAGCACTAGTAAACTCAACACACATTCAGCCAGAGCTTGAATCCAGAGGTGATATAGTAACTTTTTGGATAATGATAGCTAAATATCTTTCAAAAACAATTGTTGTAATGACCAATGAGTAATGTTTTCTGTTTACTGATTTCTGGTTACTTTTCAAAGCAACATTATATGATCATTTTAAGGCAGTGATTAGCAAAGTGGGTGGTATGCCTGCCCATGGATGGTGGAAAGATCTAGAGGAGTAGTGAGGGGACAGGGGGCAGTAGGGAGCCTTCAGCTAAAGCATTAATGTGCAAGAAAGACAAGAGGAGCCAATGACCTTTAATATCATAGTGGGGATGAGAGTTGATAAAACTTCTTTTTAAAGTCCCTTAAAACCACCACAAAGCCTTACTTCATGTGGTGGTGTCTTCCACTCCTCACTTGCCTATGTGAGTGGACTCTCTTAGCTGCATCTTTCACTAGTAGTGGTGGGAAAGTCTTGCAAAATTTGGACACAGCGCATCATTTATTTGGCCTGGAATGGTACAATTTTGGGGCAGACTGACTGTAGGAAGGAATTAAAGCATATGTCAGTAGGGAAGAAGTGGTGGCAAAAAGGAGCTTTCATATTTGAGCCCCTGCTTAAGGCTTGTGATCTTTGCTAGGACTTGGCTGGCAAGTTGGAGCTGCACTCCAACCTATTCCTGCTTTCTTTCATTGGATAGGCTGAGAGAAGAGGTAGCAGAAGAAGCAATGTTTGTGTATGGGGAATGAATACTTGGAAGCTTTGTGGAGAAGACGTCTGGGGTTGATTCTTAGAAAGAGTCCTCTGCCTTGGAGCACCTCCTGTGTTAAAATATCTCCCTTTCCCTGTCCATGCCAGTCTCTGGTGCAGAACTTGTGGCCTCTTTAAACCCACTATACACACATTGGCTGCATCTTGACGAAGAAGGATTGAGAGTCTCCTTTTGTACCTGGTTGCCTTGGGAGCAGCAACCAAGCAGCTGTCTGAGCAGTGATCAAGGAGCTTCTTGCCCACATTGGCCTTTGCTGGAGGGGTGGCATTGATATGAGGCTTCTCGGCTGCTGGTCAGCCAGCTTCTCAGTTGCTGTTCTGAGAGTTCACTGGTGGCAAAGGAACCAAGCAGGTAGTCAAGTAGTGATTGAGAAGTCTCTCATCTGTGCCAGCCTTTACTAACAAGCGGCTTCTTGGTCACTGCTCAGCCAGCTGCTCGGTTGCTGCTCCCAGTGCAAAGGGAACAGTGACCAAGATTCATTGTTTTAAAATGGCAGTAGAACAGCAGATCTAATATCAACAAATTAGCATTGGGGAGGGCACTAGAGTTGTTGCCTGAAAGGAAAGGGGGGGGGCTGAAAAAGTTTGGAGACCACAGTTTTAAGGAATGTTTAGAAACGTTTTGAGTGGAATTTTTCAACTGTTATGCCATCCTCTGGTCATTCCTAAGCAGATTCCCCTAGTAACATAAAACAACAAAATAGCAATGAATTGCACAGCAAGGAACGTAATGAGTTACTTTTCAACACTGTTATCTGTAACTGCAATGGGTTACTTTCTCAGCACTGTAATGAATGACATGAACAAGATGTTTTTAAAAAGTAAATTTCAGTTGTCTACAATTGTACATGAGACTCTCCTATTTTATTTCACAATAGCCCTGTGAACTAGGTTAGCTTTAGAGAAGAGCTTAGCTTGTGTAATTCACACACACACACACACACACACACACACACACACACACACACGGCTAAATAACTATTGTCCAAGTTGGTTGGGGGGATTGGGAAAATTTCTAGTCCAAAAAGTAACTTTCCCAAGCTTTGGTTTAGAGATGCTGACTGGCTCAAACTCCCCCAATATACTTCATGGCCACATAGGCCCACCTGCTTGGCACTGAGCACTTGACCTATTATATGACAGTAATTTGAAACATGTTCAAATTTTATTCAAGGATGGAGGATGATACATGGGAAATCAAATGATTCAGAAAAGACCTAAGAGAAAGATAAGGGGAAATGTGTCTGGGATGGTAATTAAGAGTCTGAACTGTAAGCCAGCTTTAAATTCCCAGTTCAAATCTTCCCTCAGCTAACCACTGGATGGCCTGCAGTAAGCCACTATCTTTCAGCCTCAGCTACCCAACTGAAATATGGAGATAAGCATTCTGGATTGCCTTACAGCATTATTTTAAGGATTACTGAGGTAATGTATGTGAAGCACCAGGAAAACTTTGTGGGAATGTGCTCTCTCTCTCTATACACACACACACACACACACACACACACACACACACACACACACACACACA
>NC_056525.1:124907827-124911669 GCF_019175285.1 Sceloporus undulatus
CTTTTCTCTTAAGTAGTGCTGACTGAGCTGAAATGAGGAAGGTGACTATGAAAATCTTTATCAGAATCACAGGCTCTCCCCACCTCCCTTGCCATGCTTTCAAAGGAAAAATTGTGTGAGAAGGTTAAGAAACCATCTAGTTCTTAGAGTGATTCTTGGTTGGATGGAATCACTCATGTGACAACTGACTGTGGAGACATAGTTTGTAGTCTAATGGGCTCCATTAGCCTTTATGAAGACAGCAAGGATGTACCTGAATTAACTGCACAGCATTACGATATCACATCCGGGAACAGGTTTTTAAAAAAAATGATATTGAAGTCCCTGAGAGATGGTAAAGAGTTGGGAAAAGGTGGTGGTGGCGGCGGCAGCGGTGGTGGTGGTGGTGAAAAATCACCAGCACCATCATTATTTTGACAGAAGGATTCAAATTGGGTGTATTGAAACTATTGGATACATATGAAAATTGATCCTGAACAGCTTTCAGCTCAGTGTTTTTAGAATCTATTGGTTTCAAGGTGGATGCTTCACCCTTCTACTGAAATCATTAAAGATCTAAATTGCTGAGCCTGGACCATGCTCTTAAGAGTGAAATCACTATTGTGGGAGGGAGGTGGAATAGCAAGTTGTATGATAAAACTGAGGCCGTTGTACTTTGGCTACATCATGAGAAAATATGACTCACTAGATAAGACAATAATGCTAGGGATAGTAGAAGGCAGCAGAAAGAGAGGGAGACCACACATTAGATGGATAGACTTGATCAGGAAGGTCACAGGCCTGGATTTACAGGTCCCAAGCAGAGCAGTGGAGGTCAGGGGGTCTTGGAGATGTCTCATCCACAGGGTTGCCACGAGTTGAGGCTGACCTGAAGGCAGTTAACAACAAAAAATGAGAAATATCTTGATGGAGGTTAGTTTATTTGAAAGACCTGTGAAATACTGAAAGGTAGGCATTCTAAATGTGTTGCCACTTTAAAGCCTGTTTCACCACACTTCTAGTGCCTCCTAAAAGCATTGCCCCATTCATGGCATTTTGCACCTATCTCTTTGCTGTTGGGCTTCCAGTAACAGATTGGTTTCTTCCAGGAAGCTGGGGATAGTCTATCTTTGTTCATTGGCATGCACCAGTGGAGTGCAGCTGGACTTGAGCACATCTTTGGCACAGCTTCTGGCCTCTTAGGATGCAAGCAGCATTAAAACAACATGCCTCCAAGGTGACCCAAAGCAGTTTTATTTTGGCCTGTCTGTTTGGGCCCCCTGATTATTATTTTTTAATCCATGAGGACTTGGGAGTGCTAGGGGACCACTAACCAAGGGGTAGCGATTGCACATGGCCCACAGGTCTCTCTCTCTCTCACACACACAAACACACACACACACACATTTAGAAGTATATATGAAATCTGAGTGATAAAACTAAATGACAAAATTAAGGAAAGAAATTAGGAAAGAAAGAAAGGAAGAAACTAAAATTAACACCATTCACTATTTCAAATTCAAATACTTATTTCATTGTTAATATCCTGATGTCTTTAAAATATGTTTAGGAAGAAAGAGCCATTTTCCATCACAATAAAATGGAATTTAGTGGTTTTAAGTAATGTTCATAAGTTGGAAATTATCTGAAGGCACACAACAACAACAACAACAACAACAACAAGAGCTTCATATTAGATATTGTAATAATGATGCAAATAGTTCAAAAAGGGCAAAACTTACTTCCTTTGATGTGCAAAAGAAAGGCTAGAAAGGAATCTGCCAGGATTACATTTTGTATAGTATGCTTTGCCACTGAATTGACAGTTGGGTCTGATAACCTCTGAGATCAATTTAAGCTATAGTTCTAATTAGTTCTTGTGGTGCCATGTACTGAGATGTTGCCAAAGTAGATAATTACCCTGATTTGGAATATGATGTTTTGTGGCTTTTAATGCTCAGCTCTATTATAAATCGAGTAGCAATTCTCCCAGAATGTTCTTCCACACAGGCAACAGCACAAAATGTTTGGTCTGCTCATCTGTGGCCAATATGCAATTACTCTGTAGGTATAAGTACAAACTTTAAATGTTACCCCATTTATTCTTGCTGCAACTCTCATTAGTTGCTACGAGAAAAAAAAACATGAATGGCATAGCAAAATATTTTGTAGGTCCAAGGGGGTGCTGTAAAGTTCTCAGCCTGACTAAAAAGGGAATGACCTAGAGCCATGAAAATTGCATGCTGTTCCATATATTCACCTGGAAGTTCGATGCCATCAGCACATCATTTCTGAAGTTCTTTAACCCTTCCAAATAAATAAATAAAAAATTCTGATGTCTGGTAATTGAAATACCATAAGTCTAAAAAATTATGCTCAAAAATTGACCCCAAAATCCCAGGTCAACTTATTTACCAGTAGCTATGGAAATGTGATAGCAACTCTGCCATGCAGGAATACATTTCAGAACAGAGTGCCATCCAGCTTCTGTTTAAAAACTTCCAAAGAAGGAGATCATGGTAATGTAACCATGTTTCATCAATAGGGGAAATTATCACTAGAACACTCAAAATGCTGTCGAATCAACTTGGAGGTATCCACTCAATTTTGTTTCTGGTCAGCATTCAAACATTTCAGTATCCACCTGGCTGACATCTTCTGCACAGCCAATTGCTCATAAATTATAAACCCAATGCATTGCTGGGGTATCTCTAGTGTCTCAACAATTGTATTAGCTGAGATTCACCAATCTGCCAAAATCAGGTCATGAACATGCTCAACAATTTCTGGAGTTGACATTGTTGAAGGCCTCCCAAACATTGCTGCATCTTTGATCTCAAAAATTCCACACTGAAAGTTAGCAAATCTCTTATTTACAGTTAAGTATGACGGGCACTTGTCACTCACTGTTTGCATCATACACTCATGGATTTCTGGTGGAGTTTTCTTCTGTGGGAACAGGAACGTCATGATGGCCCAGAGTTCAGCACTTGAAGATTCTAAACTTGACATGGTTCTATCAATGATCTGGGGAGGGATCAGAAAACGGAGCTGAAAACTGGCAGTTTACAATACAAAACACCACTCTTTCAAGCTAGAGTGACAAAATGACACTCAAACTTTTAGAAGTGGTTCAGGCCAACAACTTTTTGGCATCCCTCTTACAAGTTCTTTTTAAAAACATGGTGCATCTTTACTTTGAATTAAATTATATTTAGATATATAATTATATTGCTCTGAATCATGTAATGGATATTACCCACAGCAGAGGCATCTTCTCACGAAACAGTCATTTTTTAAAAAAGAAATTACTCTGAGCAATATTTTTAAAGTTGTCTTCCATAAAGCTTCTGAATATGTTGGTTTAGTAGAGAAGTCTGATTGAATTGCCAAGGTTTCTTTGCCATGGCTGGTATATGACAGACTTCATGTCAGTGCCAGTTGCATATATGCAAACATTAAAGTTCAGATGGAGGAGAAAAAACCCAAATACAACATCCTTGCTAAATGCTCCCTAGGAACTCTCATAATTATCAGCCTGGTTCCAAATTAAGCTGAGGGAGTCAACCCATCACTACAGCCATTAAATCCACCTGAAATAAGTAATAATTAGTAGTTTCTCATTTGTTCAAGAAAGGAATTTGGGAGTGTGAGGAGGATGTTGGCAGAATAATCTGATAGAGAGGAGAAGGGAGGTCTGAAGACAAACTGTGTTATATGACACAATGAGGGACGAGCCCAATATTTCAAAGAGAGCCAGCTGAACTGACCCAAAGCGAGACTTTGTGTTCCTTTCAGTCTTGCCCTTCTTTCAAAGTATTCTTACCCCACACTTAGAGCTTTATCACACTAGCGAGATTCTG
>NC_056525.1:124911694-124939662 GCF_019175285.1 Sceloporus undulatus
ATTCTGCGGGGAAAACAGGATTTAAATGAGAGTAATAATAATAATAATAATAAATAATATACTAATAATAATATTTATTTGTATACCACCCTTGGCAAACCATCCGGGTGGTTAACAACAGTAAAATATAAAATATGACAATTAAAAACACCTTTATCCTTCCCCCCCTTAAGACAGTATTAAACAGTATAACATATTAAAAACACCATATCAAGCATAAAAACAGCCGTTAAAACTAAAACCCTGATATCCCTCTGTTGATCCTCAACCATCACTTAAGATGGGGCCACGGGAGGAATGAGGGAACAGGGAACCTGGAACCTGGGCCGGGATGGTTATCTGGAAGGCCTGCCGGAAGGATCCGTCTTGACCGCTTTTTTAAAGCTGTCTAATGATGTTATCTGACGGATCTCATCTGGCGGTCGTTCCAGAGTTTGGGGGCGACAACAGAGAACGCCCTCTGGGAGGTTGCCGCAAGCCTAGAATTTTTAGGCTGCAGTAAGTTCCTCCCAGAGGACCGGAGAGCGTGGGGGGTTGTACGGGAGGAGGCGGTCCCCAAGATAGCTTGGACCCAAGCCATTTAGGGCTTTAAAGGTTGATAACCAACACCTTGTACTGGGCCCGGAAGCTGATAGGCAGCCAGTGGAGGGACCTCAAAAACCGGAGTAATGTGGTCCCTCCTAGATGTACCTGACACAAGCCTGGCTGCCATGTTTTGAACCAGCTGTAATTTCCGGTCAAGCACAGGGGTAGCCCCATGTAGAGTGCATTACAGAAGTCAAGGCGTGAGGTACCAGCGCTGCACAACCGTCTTGAGATCCCTTACTTCCAGAAAAGGGCGCAGCTGGCGTATCAGCCGAAGCTGAAACGGCACTCCTGACCGTCGCATTTACCTGATTTGTCATCAGGAGCGACGAGTCAGGAGCACCCCCAGACTGCGAACACAGTCGCTGGAGGAGAGTGTGACCCCTCCAGGACTGGAGGTTGCAACCCAATTCTTGTTTCGGGGCCGCTACCATGAGCACTCCGTCTTGTCTGGATTCAGTTTCAATCGTTTTTCCTCATCCAGCCCATACGCCTGAAGACATTCATTGAGAGAAGATGCCATCGGAATTCGAGGCCGACGAACGAGATACGGAGAAATAGATTTGGGTGTCCTCAGCATACTGATAACACCCAGCACCATAACTCCGTTTTATCTCACCCAGCGGCTTCTATAGATGTTAAAAACATCGGGGACAAAATAGCCCCCTGAGGAACTCCAAAGTGAGGTAACTCTTACTGGAGCTACAGTCCCGAGCAGCACCTCTGAGACCTGCCCGAGAGGAAGGACCGAACCACTCAAAGCGTGCCCCCGATACCTAACCCCTTCAGGCGGTCCAAGGATGCCGTGATCTATAGTATCAAAAGCTGCTGAGAGGTCTAAGAGCACCAACAGGGTCACACTCCCCTGTCAATGCTCGACGCAGATTGTCGATCAAGGCAACATGGCAGTCTCCACCCAAAGCTGTCCTAAAGCCAGTTTGAAATGGGTCTAGATAATCGGCTTCATCCAAGACAGCTTGGAGCTGAAGGGCAACCGCCCTCTCGATCACCTTGCTCAAAAATGGCAGCAATGACACCGGCCTATAATTCCTCATATCCAGGGGGTCTAGGGAAGGTTTTTTCAGGAGTGGCCTAACCGCGCTTCCTTTAAACAAGATGGAACATGTCCTTCCCTGAAGGATGCACCGATATATCCTGGGAATCTCATCAATGCATCCCGCCCCTGGACGGCCAGCCTATGGGCAAGGTCAAGAGGGCAAGTTGTCTTCCTCACCTTACCAAGCAGCTTGTCCACGTCATCAGTACTCACAGATTGGAGCTGATCCAGTATGACTACATCGGCGGAGTCACTGGACGCCTCGCCTGTCGACTCTGTTTCAACAGTGGCGTCTAAGTCTGCTTTATCTGAGAGATTTTGTTGCAAAGAATTGTTAAACGCGTCACAGCAGGCCATCGTCGGGTTAAGTAAAGGATTGGCCAGGGGTCCTGCGTCATTTCCTCACCCCCTTAAACAGCTCTGCTGGACGGGACTCTGGACGCAATACGTGCAGAGGAGAGGCTCTCTTCGCTGTACGTATTGCCTCCGATAGGAACGAAGAAAGTTCCTATGGCGAGTTCTGTCGGATAGGTCGAGTCTTCGCCACCTGCGCTCTAGCCGTGTCCAAACCGCTTCATCTTCCTCAGCTCTGGTGTGAACCAGGGCCTCCGATTTGGGGCGCGATGGCAAGGGCGCTTGGGCGATCATGTCGATAGCCCTGGTAAGATCGGTGTTCCAGGTATTGACCAGAGCATCGACCGGATCACCGGCATTCCCAACCATTAAACCCTCTAAGGCTGTCTGGAATCCATGGGCTCCATCAGCCTTCGAGGGCGGACCATTCTAATGGGTCTGCCACCCCCGGTGGGGCAGATATTGGCTCTAAGTTTCGTCTTGACCAGGAAATGATCCGTCCATGACAATGCGGAGGTACTTACCCCTCCGCCCACGGATTCACCTGTTCGTACTGTATTCTTACCCCACACTTAGAGCTTTATCACACTAGCGAGATTCTGCAGGAAAACAGGATTTAAATGAGAGTAATAATAATAATAATAATAATTATTATTATTATTATTATTATTATTATTATTTGTATACCGCCCTCTGGCAAACCAATCCGGGCAGTTAACAACATTAAAATATAAAATATGACAATTAAAAACACTTTATCCCTCCCCCCCTTAAGACAGTATTAAACAGTATAACAAAATGACCTGAATAGACTAGAAAGCTTGGCCAAAGCTAACAAAATGAAATTCAACACGGAGAAATGTAAGGTATTGCACTTAGGGAGGAAAAATAAAATGCACAGATATAGGATGGGTGACACCTGGCTGAATGAAACTACGTGTGAAAGGGATCTAGGAGTCCAAGTAGACCACAAGTTGAACATGAGTCAACAGTGTGATGCGGCAGCTAAAAAGGCCAATGCAATGTTAGGCTGCATCAATAGAAGTATAGTGTCTAGATCAAGAGAAGTAATAGTGCCACTGTATTCTGCTCTGGTCAGGCCCCACCTAGAATATTGTGTCCAGTTCTGGGCACCACAATTCAGAAAGGACATTGAGAAACTGGAGCGTGTCCAAAGGAGGGCGACAAAAATGGTGAAGGGTCTGGAAACCATGCCCTATGAGGAACGACTTAGGGAGCTGGGGATGTTTAGCCTGGAGAAAAGAAGGTTAAGAGGCGATATGATAGCCCTGTTTAAATATTTGAAAGGATGTCATGTTGAAGAGGGAGCAAGCTTGTTTTCTGCTGCTCCAGAAAACAGGACCCGGAGCAATGGATGCAAGCTACAGAAAAAGAGATTCCATCTGAACATTAGGAGGAACTTCCTGACAGTAAGGGCTGTTCGACAGTGGAATGCACTTCCTCGGAAGGTGATAGAGTCTCCTTCCTTGGAGGTCTTTAAACAGAGGCTGGATGGCCATCTGTCAGGGTTGCTTTGATTTGGATTTCCTGCATGGCAGGGGGTTGGATTGGATGGCCCTAGTGGTCTCTTCCAACTCTACAATTCTATGATTCTATGATTCTATGATATTAAAAACACAATATCAAGCATAAAAACAGCAGTTAAAACTAAAAACCCTGATATCCCTCTGTTGATCCTCAACCATCACTTAAGATGGGGCCACGGGAGGAATGAGGGAATCAGGGAACCTGGGAACCTGGGCCGGGATGGTTAATCTGGAAAGGCCTGCCAGAAGAGATCCGTCTTGACCGCTTTTTTAAAGCTGTCTAATGATGTTATCTGACGGATCTCATCCGGCAGGTCGTTCCAGAGTTTGGGGGCGACAGCAGAGAACGCCCTCTGGGAGGCTGCCGCAAGCCTAGATTTTAGAGGCTGCAGTAAGTTCCTCCCAGAGGACCGGAGAGCGCGGGGAGGATTGTACGGGAGGAGGCGGTCCCTAAGATAGCTTGGACCCAAGCCATTTAGGGCTTTAAAGGTGATAACCAACACCTTGTACTGGGCCCGGAAGCTGATAGGCAGCCAGTGGAGGGACCTCAAAACCGGAGTAATGTGGTCCCTCCTAGATGTACCTGACACAAGCCTGGCTGCCATGTTTTGAACCAGCTGTAATTTCCGAGTCAAGCACAGGGGTAGCCCCATGTAGAGTGCATTACAGAAGTCAAGGCGTGAGGTTACCAGCGCGTGCACAACCGTCTCGAGATCCCTTACTTCCAGAAAAGGGCGCAGCTGGCGTATCAGCCGAAGCTGATAACAGGCACTCCTGACCGTCGCATTTACCTGATTTGTCATCAGGAGCGACGAGTCAAGGAGCACCCCCAGACTGCGAACACAGTCGCTGGAGGAGAGTGTGACCCCATCCAGGACTGGAGGTTGCAACCCAATTCTTGGTTTCGGGGCCGCTACCATGAGCACCTCCGTCTTGTCTGGATTCAGTTTCAATCTGTTTTTCCTCATCCAGCCCATTACCGCCTGAAGACATTCATTGAGAGAAGAGATGCCATCGGAATTCGAGGCCGACGAACGAGATACGGAGAAATAGATTTGGGTGTCATCAGCATACTGATAACACCCAGCACCATAACTCCGTATTATCTCACCCAGCGGCTTCATATAGATGTTAAATAACATCGGGGACAAAATAGCCCCCTGAGGAACTCCACAAGTGAGGTACCTCTTACTGGAGCTACAGTCCCCGAGCAGCACCCTCTGAGACCTGCCCGAGAGGAAGGACCGGAACCACTGCAAAGCAGTGCCCCCGATACCTAACCCCTTCAGGCGGTCCAAGAGGATGCCGTGATCTATAGTATCAAAAGCCGCTGAGAGGTCTAAGAGCACCAACAGGGTCACACTCCCCCGTCAATGCTCAGACGCAGATCGTCGGTCAAGGCAACCATGGCAGTCTCAACCCCAAAGCCTGTCCTAAAGCCAGTTTGAAATGGGTCTAGATAATCGGCTTCATCCAAGACAGCTTGGAGCTGAAGGGCAACCGCCCTCTCGATCACCTTGCTCAAAAATGGCAGCAATGACACCGGCCTATAATTCCTCATATCCAGGGGGTCTAGGGAAGGTTTTTTCAGGAGTGGCCTAACCGCCGCTTCCTTTAAACAAGATGGAACATGTCCTTCCCTGAAGGATGCACCGATGATATCCGTGAGGAATCTCATCAATGCATCCCCCCCTGGACGGCCAGCCATGATGGGCAAGGGTCAAGAGGGCAAGTTGTCTTCCTCACCTTACCAAGCAGCTTGTCCACGTCATCAGTACTCACAGATTGGAGCTGATCCAGTATGACTACATCGGCGGAGTCACTGGACGCCTCACCTGTCGACTCTGTTTCAACAGTGGCATCTAAGTCGGCTCTTATCTGAGAGATTTTGTTTGCAAAGAAGTTGTTAAACGCGTCACAGCAGGCCATCGTCGGGTTAAGTAAAGGATTTGGCGCAGGGGTCACCTGCGTCATTTCCCTCACCACCTTAAACAGCTCTGCTGGACGGGACTCTGCAGACGCAATACGTGCAGAGGAGAAAGCTCTCTTCGCTGTACGTATTGCCTCCCGATAGGAACGAAGAAAGTTCCTATGGCGAGTTCTGTCGGATAAGAGTCGAGTCTTCCGCCACCTGCGCTCTAGCCGTCGTCCAAACCGCTTCATCTTCCTCAGCTCTGGTGTGAACCAGGGCCTCCGATTTGGGGCGGGATGGCAAGGGCGCTTGGGAGCGATCATGTCGATAGCCCTGGTAAGATCGGTGTTCCAGGTATTGACCAGAGCATCGACCGGATCACCGGCATTCCCAACCATTAAACCCTCTAAGGCTGTCTGGAATCCAATGGGCTCCATCAGCCTTCGAGGGCGGGCCATTCTAATGGGTCCGCCACCTCCGGTAGGGCAGATATTGGTTCTAAGTTTCGTCTTGACCAGGAAATGATCCGTCCATGACAATGCGGAGGTACTTACCACCTCCGCCCACAGATATTCCTGTTCCGTACTGAAGACCGCATCGAGTGTATGACCTGCACAATGTGTGGGCCCTTTGACCAATTGGGATAGGCCCATGTTTGTCATGGTCTCCATGAACTCCCGAGCCGCACCTGTTAAACTGGTCTCGAGTGGAATGTTAAAGTCCCCCAAAACTAAGAGTCTGGGGGTCTCCATTAACAGCTCAGAGACCAGCTGTGTCAGCTCGGTCAGGGAGTCTGCCAGACAACGGGGTGGCCGGTAGACAAGCAAAATCCCCAAACTATCCCTGGTCTTCAGGCTAAGGTACATACACTCGAAATGGACTGTGTTCCAGACAGGTATCCTGGCCAAGGTCAGATGGTTCTTATAGACTAGAGCCACTCCGCCCCCCCGCCCACTTCCCCTCACCTGCTCACTGACAGAGTACCCAGCTGGGAGGGCCTGCGCCCATATGGCAGTGCTATCCTCTCCCAGCCAGGTCTCTGTGAAGCAAGCCAGGTCCTGGATGATATGGGTCTTGTTTTTTACCGACCGAAGTTAAATTCGAATGTATTACAAATTATGACAAAGAAGAAAGCAAAGAATGGAATTTTATTATATAAGATAATAGAACATTAGCAGGATAAGATATTATTATGTAACAATACAATATGTGAGATTTTAATTTGTATGATTATGAAAACAATTAATAAAGATATTACAAGAAAAATTCAAATGTAAACAGAACCCACAAATTCAGGAAGTTTTTCACACCAAATTGCTGGTAAATTGAAATGAGGTGAAGTTAAACTGAAGTTAAAACGGAGAAAAGTGGCAGCTGTTTACTTTCGGGTTGTTCTGAATATAAAAAGCTGCTGTTTTTCTCTGCTTTAACTGTGGTTTAACATTGCATTATTTCACTTTAACTGTGATGTTGTGTGATAAACTTTGGGCATTTCCGGGTTTTCTTCACGTTATTATTGCGTTTAAATCCCGTTTGCCCACAGGATCTCACTAGTGTGATAAACTCCTCTGAAAGAACACAAAATCAGTCTGAAGTTGTATTGACTAGGCTCATGGTTAACCTCCTCCGTGAAAAAGAAGATATGGAGATCGGGTAAGTAACTTGTGACCTTCAGATATTGTTAGACTGTAATTCCAACAATGCCTAGCATATATACCCAATGCTGAGGCATGGTGGGAGTAACACTCCAACAACATTTAGAAGGTCACCCTTACAGAGCATCTGTCTGTATAGCTGCTTCATGCCCTCCTCTCCACACAAAATAGGATTTATTTCTCCTGAAAACTCCCCCAAGGTTTTATTCCCACAACACATTTGTGGTTTTCCTCCCCTTCCTTCCCTTCTTGGAGTGAGTGAACTGCTTCTGTGATCTGTGTTGGACAATGCTTAGAAAAGTTATTTTTTTTTACTACAGCTCTCAGTATCCCCCAGCTACCATCATCATTGGGAATACACATGTGCAAAAATAACATCTCCAAGCTCTATTGCAGTACATCCTGGGAACTCAAGTATAAGACCTTCAGCACTTCTTGCAACTGCCATAATTAGAAGACATACCTTACAGATTGTTCTGTGTGTATTTCAAAACTGTTAAAATGCATTTTTATTGAGGCCAGTGGTCTGTGATAGAGGTCAAGCATTTAATGGATGAGCCTGTTTCAGTACTCAGTCTTCTTCTCTCTTCAATGTTCCTTTATGTGATTTTAGAAATACAAGCCTCCCTAACAATAGAGTGGTCTAAAAAAATAAAAAATAAAACAGTGGAAGAAATTAGTAATAAAGTGCATAAAAGATGATCCCTGGATTTTTATGACACACCTTTTCTAAATGGAAAAGGTACGGCTTGGTGTTTTTCAATATCTTACTGGGATCTTTCATTCGGCTGTATTTCTCATACTGACACCAGGACCGATATATGTGTAAATGATGGTGGTGATGATGATGATTGTGATGATGATGACTTTCCCAGATTAGGACTCAGTTTCCCAATTTTCCCAGACTGGGACTCAAAGACACTTAGCAACAATTTAAAAAGACACCACTTCAAGTCCACAAGATACAAAAGTTAAAATAAGATCAAATACTTGAAAAATGAAATCAGATTAAAATATACATCATTAATGCACACACATGTACTCATAGCAAGATCCAACACATTGTCCTTATATAGTCACTCATCAAACATCTGCCAAAATAGAAAAGTCTTTTAAAAAGTAAAGGTTTTCCTTTGCCAAAATTGTCCACTCATGTCCAACTGTAGGGGGCGGTGCTCATTTCCATTGCTAAGCTGAAGAGCCAGCATTGTCAAAGATGACTCTATGATCAAGCAGCTAGCATGACTGCACATAGTGCTGTTGCCTTCCCACAAAAGTGGTACCTATTTATCTACTTGCACTTTTACATGCTTTCAAACTGCTAGGTTGGCAGAAGCTGGGAGTAGTGATGGGAACTCACTCCATTACACAGTGCTCAGGCCTCGAACTGCCAACCTGCTGTCCTTGCCATTATCACAGTCAGAGTCTGAACCACTGAGCCACTGTGTCCCTAGAAAAGAAAAGTCTTTACTTGTTTACAAAAAGAAAGTAGAGAGGCCGCCCATCTTATTTCTCTGGGGAAGGTTGTTCCAGAGCCTGAGAGCAGTCAATCAGAGGGCCCTTTCTTGTGTTCCCACTAGAGGTACCTGTGAAGTTGATGGGATAGAGAGAAAGACCACCCCAGCAGATCTCAAAGAACAGGCTAGTTCATAAGGGAAAATATGGTCCTTCACATAATCTGGACCTAAATCTTATAGGGCTTTAAAGGTTGTGCCCAGAAACGGACCAGCAGCCAAGGGAGTTGTGTGATCCCTATAGCTAGCCCCAGTTAGCAATCCAGCTGTAACTCTTTGGACAAGTTGAAATTCTCAAACACTCTTCAAAGGAAGCCTCATATAAAGCACATTACAACAATCCAACTGGGATGTGACTAAGGCATGTGTCACTATGGCCAGACCTGACATCTCGAGTAATAGGTACAGCTGGGGCAAAAGCTTTAACTGTGCAAATGCACTCCTAGCCACCACTGAAACCTGGGCTTCCAGGGTCAGAGTTGAATCCAGGAGCACTGAATCCCAAATTCTGACAACCTCTCCCAGCACTTTCGTGTATATGTTAAGTATCATGGGGGCCAGAACTGAACCTTGAGGCATATGCCAAAGGATCAAAAAAGGATCTCCCAGCACCACCCTCTGGGTTCTCCCCTCCAGGGAGGAATGAAGCCACTGTAAAACAGTTTACCCAAGTCCCATCCCAGGAAGGTGACCAGGAAGGGTACCATGGTCAATGGTATCGAGCTTGGGATTACTCCTAATAGAAGAAGAATAATTTATTACGGCACATGGCCAGCACAAAATAATAAAATATTTTGCAGAAATTACATTGCATTGCATCCATCGGAAACATCGTATTCTAGTGTTTCGTATAAATACATATATACATATAAATATCAGAAATAAAATCCAGAGACATGCATTTAAATGGTATCGAAAGCTGCTGAGAGGTCTAGCAAAACAAACAGGGACACACTCCCTTTCTTTAGCTTTCAATGTAAGTCATCCACCAAGGTGACCAAAGACATCTCTGGCCCATAACAAGGCCTGAAACCAGATTAAAATGGACCTAGATAATCCATTTTATCCAGAAACCCCTGGAGCTGAGAAGCCATCACCAGTTCTAGAACGTTGCCTAAAAATTAAATGTTAGGGGTTGTTCCCACTGTGTTTTAAATCAGATCTCGATCCAGTGTAAACCACAATGGTTCCCACTTAATTTGAATCCCTGAAGTGATTCGGAAAGGGGGTCATGGTTTTTACCCATTTAACCCCTATCAAAAAGACGCTGGTAAAATGGGGTGTTTTTTGTGCTGAATCGATTTATTTGGAAATAAATTGATTCAGCCCAAGTGGGGACCAAGCGGAATCGAATTGGATTTGAATCTGTCTTGGCTCCCACTGGCAGTGTCTTTCCCGACCATACCTCCATGTTCCGTCCACTGTCCTCCTTGCCTGCCTCTCTCCTTCTGGCCCGGCCTCTCCTCCACCCCTGGTATGGCCAGGAAGGACAGAGAGGAATGGCGGGGAAGCTGCATCTCTCCCTTCCTGTACCAATTCGTGTAACCGACACAAACATAGTGGGAACCACGCTGTTTGCTGAACCGGTTTCAGGAA
Organism: Sceloporus undulatus; assembly: GCF_019175285.1. Classification (NCBI taxonomy): domain Eukaryota; kingdom Metazoa; phylum Chordata; class Lepidosauria; order Squamata; family Phrynosomatidae; genus Sceloporus; species Sceloporus undulatus. The sequence goes on from NC_056525.1 coordinate 124,921,915, forward strand.
TCAGTGCAGGAAGCAAATCAAGAGGTAAGTTGGAATGAGGCCTTAGAGACTGGTTGATAATTATTCAGAATGGTGGGATTCAGTGAGGGCTTTTTTAGTAATGATTTTTATAATAGCCTCCTTCAGGCAAACTGGAACTTTGCCTTGTATTAGTGAGGCATTATCCATTCCCTCTACCCATTCAACCAGTTGCCTTCTGGGTTTTTTAATAAGCCAGAAAGGTCAAGAATTTAAAACACATGTAGTGGCTCTCAAATCTCCAAGAATCCTGTTTATATCCTCTGGTTGCACATAGTAAGCATTTCCAGGTCATTTCCTTTAATAATGCACTAGAACTTACTCAATCCAAACAGTCAGCACAAAGCCAACATATATAATGTCTCCTCTGTTCCAGCTAGAAGCTAATTTCTAGCTAAGTCAATTCATTGTCTCTTGAGAAGAAAAGTTTCCTTATTTCCATGGTCTCAGTCAGAGCTTGAAAAAAAAAGTTGGTTTTGGACTACAATTCCCAGCATCCTCCAGATAGTAGTCAGTTGACTGCTAGATAGAAGTCAATTCCCAGCATCCCCAGTCTGGGGGATTCTGACAGTTCTAGTCCAAAAAGAAAAGCTAGTGTGATGAGATGGTTTAAGTTTTGGATTGGAAGATCAGTGCTCATATCCTATCTTAGCCATGGAAACCCAGTGGATAATCTTTGGCAATCACACTCTTTCAAACTCTTAGGAAGACCTTGTTACCCAAAAAGGTGATGGGACTTCGAGTCCCCACCAACAGACTCAATATCTTCTTGATATTTGGGGGGAATTCTTAGCTCAAAAGGAGGCTTGCAAGAGGTGGGTAACTGTGGGTATCATTCCCCATACATATACCAGTACTCACTGCAGAGAGACTCTGGTTTTAATGAATAAAAATGAACAAAGGTGCAAGCAAACACACAAAACCAATTCAACCTTAAGAACCGAACAGAAAGAAATGAGTGAAACATTGGATAGTGAAAAATAGGGAATTAGAAGGGGTGATAATGACCAGTCCTGAAGAGAGGAGTCTACAGAAGACAGAGTGGCTCAGGCATAGTCTGAGGGCAACACAGTGAGTGAGAGGGACCTTATCTGCACACAGGGTCTTGTAGGCAAACTGTGAGCAACTGTGAGTGTGAGGTGGCTAAATCTGGGGCTTATATTTATATCTGATTTCATAGCTTTGAAGTATACTTGATGCTATCTCATGGTGTAACAAAGTCTTGATGTTTTTTCCTATGGATTTGTCCAAAGGACTTCAAAACAGCTGATGGGTTTAACTCTGGATTGACAAAACATTGATTGGATTTGAGACAATGCCTGCTAGTTGGATAGAAAGAATGAATAGGGACATAGCTTGGGAAGAGGAGAAGGTATGGTTTTTAATCTGTTTTGCAGTCGGACTCACCGACTCTCCATTGTAAGAAGATATGCAGAAATCCTGGGGGAGGATGGAGTAAACAGCAAAACCATTTCACTTTTATTGTACTATCTAGGTCTCCCACATGTCCTCAGGCTTGTGTGCCTTCTCACACATGCAACATCCTAGTGTTCCAAAGGTCATTGTGACCTCTTAAAAACATGGCTGACACAAAATATTAAATATTAGATATTAAATTAAAATATGAAACACCATATTCAGTGAGAGGGGTGTAAGGTATGCTAGCACCCACTCTGAACAAATCATGCCAAGAAAATCCCTTAGGGTCACCATAAGTCAAAAGTGACTTGAAGGCACACAACACATAGTCTCAAAAGCTGCTTTCCTGGTCCCTGGCATCAGGAAGCACACTGAAGTCCTGTTTGCCATTCAAGCTACCCCAACTATGAGACTACCAGTTTCCAATAAACGCCAACTTTTGGGGCCCATCAGATTTTTCTTTACATGATTGTGAGCTTCCAGCCCACAACCCCCCACCTTGCATATGTTTTCTCAGTTCCCATTTACCTTGGGGGGTGGGGTGGGGCATAGTTATGAAATTTGCAGATGACACCAAATTAGGAGGATTAGCTAATACCCCAGAGGACAGGATCAAAATTCAAAATGACTTGAATAGACTAGAAAGATGGGTCAGAGCTAACAAAATGAAATTCAACATGGAGACATGTAAGGTACTGCACTTAGGGTGGAAAAATGAAATGCACAGAGATAGAATGAGACTATGTGTGAAAGGGATCTTGGCATCCAAGTAGACCACAAGTTGAACATGAGTCAGAGTGTGATGCGGCAGCTAAAAAGGCCAATGCAATTTTAGGCTGCATCAATAGAAGTATAGTGTCTAGATCAAGGGAAATAATAGTGCCACTCTATTCTGCTTTGGTCAGGTCCCACCTGGAATATTGTGTCCAGTTCTGGGCACCACAATTTAAAAAGGATGTTGAAAAACTGGAACGTGTCCAAAGGAGGGCGACTAAAATGGTGAACGGTCTGGAAACTATGCCCTATGAAGAACGTCTTAGGGAGCTGGGGATGTTTAGCCTGGAAAAGAGAAGGTTAAGAGATGATACGATAGCCCTGTTTAAACATTTGAAGGGATGCCATATTGAGGATGGAGCAAGCTTGTTTTCTGCTGCTCCAGAGAATAGGACACGGAGCAACGGATGCAAGCTACAGGAAAAGAGATTCCATCTCAACATTAGGAAAAACTTCCTGACAGTGGAACACACTCCCTTGAAGAGTGGTGGAGTCCCCTTCCTTGGAGGTCTTTAAGCAGAGGCTGGATGGCCATCTGTTGGGAATGCTTTGATTGAGATTTCCTGCATGGCAGGGTGTTGGACTGGATAGCCCTTGTGGTCTTTCCAACTCTATGATTCTATGATTCTCCACTTTTCCTGCCGTCTGTCGCACAGTGCCCTCAAACACCAATGAAACCATTTGTAGATGGCTCATGTTGTGGCTGAGTCACCTGGACCTCAAATCATGACCTGAGTGCATGGGAAATAAACAATACACCCACACACCCATCCGCAACATGTTTCAAGCTAAAATGGCTGTTCTTTTCAATGGCAGCTGATTGGTACTGAGAAACTGTGGTTTAAAGGTTAGCAAATGAATGTTTCTCATCCATAAAATACACAGCATCAGTAGATCTGATGTTATGGAATTCAGAGCAGCTAAAATCACCCAAGCCTCCTTTCAGTGGTGTTTTATTCCATTTCTTCTCTTAGAGCTGAACTAGGCAAACAGACATCAATTAAGCTGCAATGGCCTCATTATGGAGGCATTCTCCCAAAGTATCCCTTTATCCCTCCAGCAATCTTTCTGTCTGAAGCTCACATCCTCTTGTAATGCTTACATTCTTGCACCCGCATTTTTGGTTGCCATTAGCAACAGAATTCTTTAGGGGAGATGAGGAGGTACATTTTTATTTTATTTTATTTTATTATTGTACAATAAAAAAGATTTTGAAACTGCAGTTCTTCTTCAAAAGAAATAAAGAATTACCAAACAAAGAAACACAAACAGTTGCAAGTCATATATGCACACTTGACTTTTCCCATTTTCCCCCATGGTATGTATGGCCTTGGATCTCATGTGAGAAAAGGAAAGATTTGGAAAAGCCAAGGAAAACCGAAGGACAAGGCCTAGAAAAAAAAATGACAGGAGGTGCCAGAGCAAGATTGGGAACCGTTGGATTGGTGTACAGTAAATCCTATACAGCTCAGTATGTTTTGGTCATAGACTGACCTCACCCAAACATTGGTCATTGAATCTTTCTGGACAGGAAAGATAACTTGTTTCAGTAAAGTGTTGATTCAGCAACAATTTTTTTCTGGAGTTCTGATATGTCCCCACATAGACTTTTGATTTGACTACTGCTTTTTTGGTTTGACTCTTGCTCTTTGTTCTGGATTCCTTGTTAGCATCTCTGTCTTCCCTGCTGGTTTTTCTTTGATCCCAACCATTGGATTCCCTGCATGGTGCCTCACTCCCAGCTCACATCAGACTGCTGCCCAAGAGCCAAACTTGAGAGGTACCAACCAGGCAAAGAAAGTCTGGCTCAATGCCAGTAGAAAGCGTGAAGCTGAAAGGGGGTGTGTGAGGTGTGTGTGGAGCAGAGCTTTGAAAACTGTTTACTGTATTTTCTGGCATATAAGACTACTTTTTAACCCAGAAAAATTTTCTCAAAAGTCTTATACGCTGGGGGTCGTCTTATAGGGCTGAATCTTCCGAGCCGGATTGGAGAATCTGCGGTCACCGCATATGGTGGGGGGAGCTCAAAAACGGCCACGGCCGCATACCCTCCATATGTGGTGACCATATGAAAGCAGCAAGGGCAGCGCTGTACAAGTACGGTAGAAGAAAATCTTGGAGACAGGGAGCACTGGACAGGCAGGGAGAGCTGACCAATCCAAGCAGGCTTTGTATACAACAAGTTTTCCTACTAAGTACCTGCATGTCATAAGCATTTGAATTAAAATTACCATATTGAATTCAAATCTGATGGTTTTTTTTTTTCATTTTTATTTGGTGTGCGTTGGAAGAGGGGTAGTCTTATACGGCGAGTATCTCCCAAACTCTATATTTTAACAGGAAAAGTTGAGGGTCGTCTTATACGCCCAGATGTCTTATACACCGGAAAATATGGTAGTTTATATTTCTCATGACTCCTTAGCCAGTACATCAGAGGGTATGCTTGGTAGGGGATTCCTGGAGAACTAATTCCAAAAAAGTAATGTTCACAGCTTTTTAGTGGAAGGAAATAAATACTTTAAAACTGGGATAGAGATAAAAGAAAAAGAAAGAAAACGGAAAAAAACTGGGATAGAGAGATGGCAATACTGGTCAAGACTGAGCTTAACTATTAGCTATTATTATTATTATTATTATTATTATTATTATTATTATTGATTAATGAGGGATAACCTAGTGTGGGATGAGAGCATTCTAGTTCTTCCCCATTTTCTCAGGCTGCCTCTGCTCCCTGCTGTCCTCCAAATGTGATTCCTCTACCACAAGGAGATCATGTTCCTTCTTCCATTCATGAATAAGAGATTGGGGCAGAATGGATGTAACAAAGCTATTTTGTTACCTATTTTGTTACCTCAGTCTCTCCCTCCCATTCCTCCATCCTTCACCTCGATCCACAGGGACCAAGCCTTTGATTATGTTAATCTAACACAAACCATAATGTCACTACATTGACAACAACCATAATAAATATAGCTAACATGCATATCACTCGAGCATCATATGGGCAGACCAGAAGGCCCCATTCTTCGAGTTTGCTACTGCTGCTGACAGTGCTCAAAAGGAATTAAAATTGCAAGATCTTATCAAAAGCCTATTAATCTGACCAAGAAACCCTCGAGAAATGATTAAGTTGCTGAATATTTTGACTCACAGAGAGCAGGAAAAAGAGCCAATGGGGAAGAGATTGGCTCTCGGGTTAATGCAGAAAGGCTTTGAGAACCTTTAGGTCTATTAACAACAAAATTCTGGCTTTGGGTGCCAGATTTTTGGGCAGATTGAAACAGGGCAATATGAAAGGAAGGGGGTAGACACATTTTTGCTTGGTTAAATAGCAAGAAAAGTTAGCAGGTACAAAATGAAACTGGAATAAAAACTCATGAACAGAGTGTCTTAGTTCATTCTATTCCCCCTTGAATTTTGAATGCATTTTCCCAGAAAATATAATAAATCCAAATTACCAATCAATCCTTTATCAATCCCAAACTAATTTTTAGAAGTGAGCATTCATTAAATCCACCAGGATTTCCAGAATGTTAAGGACACAAGTTGTCTTACTACGTGCATCAGTTCCCAGTATAATCCAGACCTTTTTTTATGTTGCAATCCTACCCCCAAGATATTATGGTTGTGGGTGGTTAGAAACTGAGCAGAAACCTCTGGAGCCACCTGAAATGACCATTCATTCGATAGGCTACTTTTATGTCTGCACAGCCATCTTCAGCCAACCAATATCAGAGATCACATGGCAGCAGGTTCTGCTGGAAGATCAACCACCAGAAGGCCAAACAATGGCATAGAGTGTGGAGAAAGTTAAGCTATGATTATAAAAGCATTGCCCAGCCCAGGAAGAACCACTGGGTTAGCACAAAGTTAGACAAGGGGCAGCATTCTCCTAAATCGTTTCTGACATCCCTACACTGGGAGGAGATTGGATTTAAAAAAGCCACAGGTTCAGCTGCCCAAGTGTTGGCTCAGCTGGTCCTCTGTCACCAATGTGAGAATTGCACTCTGCTAATGGTGACTTTATAGCTCGTCTTTGTCTTTGCTCTTTGTCACTGAAACAGATTCTCATGCTGCTTCTAAGATATATATTTAAAATGTGTATTTCAAAAACTCTTAGATATGCCATGTCTCTCCCAGTCCCATGGATGTGATTCCTGCCATACTATCAATGAAGAGATATTTACTTCTCAATATGTAGAAAGGGGTGTTACCTCATTCCTCTTAATTTTCCCCCCAGGTCGGATGGCATTAGGTCTGTGCCAAACAGTCTTCAATTTTGGTTTTCTGTCATAACCTTGACTTTTCAGTGCTTTCATCTATCCTGTTCAGTGCCATCATTTTTCTAGTTATTGCTTCTGATGAAGATCCAGTATCAGGGTTGTGCAATGTAAATCTCCATATGCAAAGTTGAGTGTGAATTGTCCTATGTGGCCATGGTGTTGGTAGCAATGTTTTTCATGCACAATGGGATGCAAAAATGTAGGTACAACCAAAAGAATATTATTACAAATGCAGCAGCAGCAGCAGATGGATACATGTTGGCCAAAAATGGGCCTCTGCATGTGCAATGACACCATGGCCATAACTCTGCTTCAGTGACCCTGAACTGAGTGTCGATAAAGATATCCAACCATTTCCATAAAAGCATAAAATGACAAGATTCCAGTCAAGGTTTTCTTTCTTGATTAATCTGGATTACTTGAACCTGAAATAATCAGAGATCATATCATAAGTAGGCTACCTTCACAATGCTGCACAGTTGGATTTGACTATGTGATAAGAACATAAATGATGCTGGATCAGAACAGGACTGGTCTACATCAAAGTCTATCTAGACCAGTATTCAGTTCACAAAGTGACTGGCCAGAAATGTGTGGAAACTGGGAAGTGGTAACTGAGCACAGCAGCACCACTCCAGCACAGGCACAGATGAGAACAGTTCAGGCAAATGTTCTCAGCAGGGATGCTGAAAATCTGTTGGAAAAGTAAGGTTTTGAATACTATTGAAGGAAGTGCTAAAACTATTCCGGCTAAGTTCGGCAAAGCAGCAACAAAAAGCAAGATTTGCTGCATAAAAGATCAAAAGCTACAACTTGCTTCGCATTGATATTGATTCTTCTGTCCTGTGAATTCTGGTAATCAGCTGTTCAGAAACCACAAGACATAGATTTTAGTGCCAAAGGAGATTCTGGGCAAACTTGATTTTATTTTTCTCTCAAACAAAAAACCTTCACTCATGTGTGAAGGGAGTGGTGGCAGAAAGATATATGCGTGTTAAGTGGAGAGAACATTAAAGTGCTTTTCACTGCGTCCCTTGATCATTAGACAGCTTTTAGTGCTTGGCAGAACATGAATTGGTAGATAAATGCTAGTAGAATCTAATTGGGGTAATCCCTAGTTCAGTTACTGAGATCACCATCCCAAAAGTCTCCTGCCTGCTCCTCTGTGCAAAGGTAAGAGCCATTTTGCAGAAGGGATGGGCCAGATCATCAGTTGGTGTTCATCAAGACAACTCTGCAGAATGAAAGACATTTCAGTTCAGGCCAGCAGACCATTTGACTGTGCAGTGGCTAAACAGTCAAAGCTTCTGTGTTGGCTGAAAGATTTATGGAATCTCATTTAACTCTTAGGGCCCAAACACAATAGGCTATAATTTCAGACTGCTCTGTTAGCAATACCAACATGGAAAACTAACTCCGGAAATACAGCGTACCCATCTATGGAAGGCAAGGAAGAGAGAGAAAAGAGAGATTGAGAGATCTCATCCAGTACCTTGGTGAAATGAGCAATGAAATAACAAGACAGAAAACAGCAAGCCGGTTCTCAAACAGCACAGCTCAGTAACAGAGACCATACTAATGATCTCAGGAAATAGTTTGCAAGTTCACACAATGCCCATGTGTGAGGAACATTGATGGCCAAGTCTTACCCACATTCCCCATAATTACTTGCTTCTAACATTCAAACTGCTCTATTCTATAGAAAGAGATTCATGAGGACTGAGTCTCCACAAAGCAGTGCCTGCTGATTTTCTTAACAACAACAACAACAACAACAACAACAACATCCTGCCCCCACCAAGGGATCATATTGAGCATGATCTATCTAACCAAAGGGTTTTAACGTGGATGTTTCCCATATTTGCTAGTTTCCTGTGCTCATAGAGATGTGTTGTTTTGGTTTTGGTTTACAAGGAAGTATTTGAATGTGAGCAAGTGGGAAACAGAGTGAGCCAGGAGTGTAAATTCTGGCAGAGGCTTTCTTGTGAAAAGGGGGGAACTGAGTGAGGCATGGGTATATATTTTGGAAATGGCTTTGTGATGTGAAAGTGGGAAAGAGATTGAGGAAGAGGTCCGGCCAGTTCTGTCTGTGGCTTTGTGGTGGAATTGACTCCCATGGGAGAGGGGGCATTGGCTTGCCTCAGCCTCCACCAGCTTATCAGCCTGGCCACTGCAGGTTAAAATAGCTTCTTAATTTCAATCTAGGTTGCTCAAATCCACAGATACTGAACCCATGGATCCTGAGGACACATGTTTGGGGCAGTGTTGATTCTGAGAACTGGAAATCCCTGCTGCAGAAAATGGATCCTGGAGATCCAGTACTTTTGTGCTCATTTTGAGTTTTGGGCCAAGCATTTATAAAAAACAAAAAACAAAACCCTCCTTCCTAGTCAAAATGTCTTGATCTTTTCAGATGCATCTGGACATTCAGCAGCAGCAGCAGCAGCATTCAAACTGGCTTTAAGGTTCTCTAAAAAAATCCTGAAGCAATCTAGAAAAATAAGTCATTAATTCATAAAAATTCTGAGGGCTGTGCCAAAACTGAAATACACTAACACAGGTTCTGCCTACAGAGTTAGCATCTAAGGGGGGGAAAGTAAGCTCCATGAAGGAGAAGAAGGAAGTCAAGGGCAAGAAGGTCCATCATGAAAATGCCAGGCTGAATAGATGTGTTCACAGTCCCCCCCCCCACCGCACTCCTGCCTGATAATTCTAGCAACTGCCAGAGGCCAGTAAGGAAGCCTGATTAATTCATCTAGCAGAAATTTATCGAATGTTTAAGAATAATTGAAGATGACGTTTTAAGGATTGGTCAGAGGGTTCCACTAATGATCAATCTGAGGGTCTCTCTCGCTCTTTCATCCATGCACCTGCACACACACACTTGCTAACACATGAAACAATATTCCTAAAGAGGGTACCTATCTTCATACTGTTGCTCACTGTTTCAGGTCTCTCCCAGCACACTGTGGCTTATTGTTGTTTCAAAATGATCAGAATTCCCAAATCTAAGGTAATGGCCCTGTTTTTGTTCTTCCCCATATTCAAGAAGAGATGTCCTGTCTTGCCCTGGGAGAAGAGTTTTTATAGGTTTGTGGAGATTCCGAGGCCAAATAGAATGCTACTACTATTGGAATTAGTCTTACTACAATTGAGAACCCATAAGTATTATGCTCCGAGTTTTACATTGTCAGAAAAGATGAACTGCATCAACCCAAAGGAGGTTGAGGACAACCCAGACCTGACTGGCATAGAATTTACATGCATTAGAGCCAGTGTGGTATTGTGGTTTGAACACTGGATTACAACTCTGGAGAACAGGGTTGAATTCTCCACTTAGTGTACTTGAAACTGGATTTGGACTGGACAGCAGGCTGCAACACTTGTTATGTTTTGTGACTTGTTATGTTTCTGGCCCTATTCAGTTAATTTTCATCTTACATTTAAATGTGTCTCTGTTGTTGTTGTTGTTAACTGCCCTTGTGTTGGCCCTGATTCATGACAACCTTGTGGATGAGATTGTTCCAAGACCCCTTGTCTCCACCGGTTTGTCTAGGTCTTGAAAATTCATATTTCATATATCATCCTCTCTTTCTGCTTTCCTCCACTTTTCCTAGCATTGCTGTCTTTTCTAGCGAATCATGCCTTCTCATTCTGTGGCCGAACTATGTAGTTTATCACACAGGAGGAATTTCTTTTCATTTCGAATGAAAAGAAAATGGGGCCAAAACACATTCACATGAATTCGCTAGTTCAGCGAATTTACATGAATTCGAATTGCATTTGAACTGACTTGCCATTGCCCGAAATTGCATGTGTAGTCTATCATGCAATAACGTGAAACCTCATGATTGCATTTGGACTGACTTCCCATTGCCCGAAATTGCATGTGGTAGTTTATCAAGCAATAACGTTAAACCCCATGATTGCGCTTGGATTGCCATTGGATTATACTTCCAATTTCCCTTGTCTGATAAACTCCTATGACAGCTTAAATTTAATCATATTGACTTCTAGGGAAAGTTCAGGCTTGATCTGGTCAAGGACCCATTTGTTTGCCGTTTTGGCTGTCCACAGTACCCTCAGCACTCTTCTCCAGCACCACATCTCAAATGAGTTGGTATTCCTGCTATCCACCTTCTGCACTGTCCCTCTCTCACATCTGTACATGGTGATGGGGAGTACAATGGCTTGGACAATTCTAACTTCAGTGCTCAGTTGTATATCTATGCTCTTTAAGATCTTTTCTAGTTCTTTCATGGCTGCCCTTTCCATTCCTATTCTAATTCTGATTTCTTGACTGCATTCTCAACTCTGATTGATGGTTGCTCCAATGTATGGGAATTCTTTTACTGTTATTTTAATAAATGAACTTAGTGAAGACATCTGTGTATATAATTATTTTCCATATTGAAAGGAAAACCATGACTGTGAGAGGAGAAACAGAAATTAAACTGTACATCACAGTTACAGATATTTATAGAGGTCTTTCTCCCTTTATTTGTGTAGCTGCCCAATTGCTCAGTCTGGCCAGATGGAAGACACATTAGAGCAGAAAAACAATATATTGTCTGAGCAATGAGTTGCTGGCCAGGCCCTTGTTCTTTAGAACAGAAATTGTGGTTATGCAGTTATACTAGGAAGAGTAGTGCTTCCCTAAATTTAGGGTTCCCATGTCTCAGAGCCTGGCCTTGAGTTTCAGGGCCTGGACGCTTTTCATCAGTCAAAGCAACAAAGGGGAAGACTCTTACAGCAAGAGCAGTGGTTTGAACCGTATCAATGTGTGTGTGTGTGTGTGTGTGTGTGTGTGTGTGCCTGAGAGAAGAACAAGTGTGTAGAACTGTACGTTGCAAACTATTTTGGAACAGGCGCTAGAGACCAGCTCTCTTTCTTCTGCCACTATCACAGCTCTCCTAGACCTTCCTCCTCCCTTCTTTTCCTATTCTCTGTTTCTCCAATTTTTTCTCTCTCCTCTTCTTTGGTTTTTTAAAACCAAGACTGGCTTATGTTACATCCCCAGCATTTTTAAGTTCCAAATCCTATTGAATTCAATAGGGCTTATTTCTAAATAGGCATGCACGGATACATTGCTTTCTTTTTTCCTTTGCTTTGTTGGTCCATTGTCATGTGTTCTTCATTACCTACTCACCTAAATATATGATGATTATTAGTGGCACTATTATCATTCAGATGATTCTTATTATAGGGATGAGGGGGGATTCCATCACAACCTGTCTGTGAAAAATGAAAGGAAAGAAAATGAGGCCAATTATTGTAATGGGACTGGGTGTTTTTTTCTTTGAATTACATGCTTTGAGAAATTGTGGTTACTGTTTAATATATTGTGTTTAATTAAATTACTATGGCCCACCCCTATGATATCATTAGTGTCTATCCCTAGGTCTCAGATTTTCATTGCCAACCTGGCAACCCTAAAAATACATATTGGCAAGATATTGTATTAGGAGAGGCATTGTGAAGTTCTGCGCAGCTGAAACTCCAAACAGCTTCCCCAAACCATCCTTTAACACCTGCTGCTCCCTAAACATAGTTATTCACTGGCTAGTGGAGAGCAGAGGTATGCTCCCGTAGTTGGATGTACCGTGACATACATCTTCCATGGATCTCCCTGGGGGACTATGCCATTGATGTGCACTCAACTATATAAATATAGTTAGATGCTTCTTTACATATCTCCTAAGATGAACTTTACATACTCCCCAAGTATTACTATTGGCATATGTGTGATTTTTTACAATAAAAACAACACTTTAATATTACATTACTGTAAAGGAAAGGCTGGACAAGTGGGTGAGGTTCTCTGTGTTCTGTTTGGATTTGGCCTGTTAACAGACTGCCAAAATAAAGCTGCTTCGGGTCTCTTTGGAGGTATGCTGTTTAAATGACGCATGCATCCTAAGAATCCGGAAGCTGCACCAAAGCTGCACTCCAGTGCTTAGAAATGGAGTGTGGTTTTGGTGCGACCTCCAGACTCTTAGGACCCATGCATCATTTAAATAGCATACCTCCAAAGAGACCCAAAGCAGCTTTATTTTGGCAGTCTGTAACAGGCCAAAGTTTCCAACTGGCAAGTATTTTGCCTGCCAGTCCAGTTTTTAAATAACCAGACCAGTTGTCAATTTGGGCAATGAATCAGCTGGAATACCAAGATCAGTCCAGGAAAAGCAGCAGCTGTTGTCAAGACCATAGTAGTGATAACCTGCTGGGAAGAGAAGGCATAAAGATATGGAGGGGGAGACGGGGGGGGAGAAGAGGTGAGAACAGTCATTCACTGGGAGGGGAGAGACAATCTTTCAAGCAGGGCTGTTAACACCCTTCTTCGCTAAGCAGGGCTATTACATTTCCAGGTGATGCTTCAAATAAATGAGTCTTACCTGATTTGGCACTCTCCAGAAGTGTTGGATTACAACTCTCTTCACCACTTGATAAAATGGCCAATTGGAGTTGTACTCCAATTAGAGATGTGAAGGCCCAGAAGAAAACCCAAAAATCTGAGGTGGGGGAACCTAGTCACCTTGCTTTTCCAAATCCCTTCCCCCTGAAAACTTGAGGGGGGGGGTGATTATGAAATATTTTATTTTAAAAGGATAAACAAAATATTTAAGACAATATTTAAGACAAGGTGTTTATCTCACACAATTATTTCTAAAAACTGTGTAACAAGAAGACTTTTGTGCAAGCTTGTCTTCAAGATCAGATCATTGGAAGTCCTAGACTCAGTTGTCTTTTGTCAGTTCTTTGATGCGACCAGGGACGTAGCCAGGATTTTAGGAAGGGGGAGGGTCCATACTAAGTGCCACCATTATAATGGGGCTTGGGCGCAGCGGAGCAGCAGCACACACCATTCATTTTTCTAATGGAAGGGGGGGGTCCGGACCCCAAGAACCCCCCCCTTGGCTACGTCCCTGATGCGACGAAAGATGAATCCACATGAGGGCTGTATCCCAGCTTGTCTGTGTAATATCCATACTCTGGTTTAGCCCCTTTACTGCCACGCATATCTGTTTTAATCCAAACAAATCAGTTTGGAAAGCCACACAGGACACAGTTTGGGAGCATGGCTTTTGGGAGTAGGGGTGCATATTCACATATTTGATTAATTAAAATTGTCTCTGCTTTCCCTTTATTTTGATAGCCCACCTGTACTTCGATAAGCCTGAACAGGAGGAGGAGGAGGAGAAATGCTGAGCTGCGAATGTGTGCATACAAACACCGAAGGAGAAAAAGAAGGAGCAAGAGAACTACCACTACCACCTTTTCTCAATGCCATTACCAACAATAAAACAAACCTTCCCTGGTGGGAACTATCAGCAATAGCAATAGCAAGTACATTTCTATATTGCTTATCAGTGCGCTTAAACACTCCCTAAGTGGTTTACAAAGTGTAAGCTAATTGCCCCCAACAATCTGGGTACTCATTTTAGTGACCTCGGAAGGATGCAAGCCTGAGTTGAGCTTGAGCCCCTGGACTGGTATTGAACTTGCAACCTTATGGTTTTAAGTGAGTGGCTGCAGTACAGGCATTTAACCACTGCGCCAACAACTATCAGGTGACCTAGGTGACCATCCACCAACCTGGCCTTACCCCCCCCCCCAATAACATCAGTTGAAAATCACTTGTAAATGAAACCAGAAGTGACATGATGTCATTTTGCAGCTGCCTTTTGTGGGTACTGGGTTAAAAAATGCCACTCCACAGCAGTTGCCCAACCCTGAATTAGAGGTTCCAATGTGGAGAAACATCTTGATCCCCCCCACCATCCAAAGATTCTCTCAAGGAAGCAGTGGAAGATTCCGACTTAGAGGTACCTCAGGGACTGATCAAAGCTCATCCCTAGAACAGTGCAGCCAAGCCAGAGAAATGTCTAGGATTCTGTACAAAGAGCAATTGCAAAAGAGAGAAAAACAAGAAAGAAAAAAAGGGGGGGAGATGGGGAGGAGAAAAAATTAGCAATAATAGAGTAACTGATTAGCAGTGTTTGCCAGGCTTATTCATTTGTGCCAGACACGTTTTTAGGGAGGATTGCTGATTGCTAATTCATAAGGCTGGCTGCCCTGAGGCTAGGAAAACAGTTTTAAAAATTGACTCACCATTCAAGCAACACAATAGGTTGAGATGGTGGGTTAATGTAATCTTTCTCAGTGCTCATTTCGTTTACGCTGTACTCATCATTTTGGTGTCGGGGTGTAGTAGGCTAAATTTGCACACGACTGCACACAGCACACATCTGAGCACATATTTCATATACAAACAGATCAACGGCCTGTTGTGTTCAACCACAGGTGTCCCCACAGGCACACATACACCCCCATGTGAGAGAAGAATAATAGAGAAAATGCCTCATTTGCAGATTATTTTTATCTGCTGTGCCTGCTTCTGCTTGGTTGACTTATACTCTTGCAACTGTTGTTTCATCTGACTGTTGTTATAAGTTGTCATGAGCAATGAAAATGCATTGGAAGTATGGAATATAAATTATTTTTATGTGTCTACATCAGGGAAAGATTAAGGTATTCCCACACACGCATGCAAGTACACACACACACACACCCCTAGCCCATATCCTTTAACAGGCCAACCATCTGATTATTTTAGATAATGTCAATCCAGATTTTGAAATGTAGTCCGCGAGAAGAGTTCTACAATTACACTAGACTTCTAAAAAAACAAATGTGGGTCTTAGCATAAATAAAGCCTGAGCTCTAATTAGAAGTGAAGACAGCTATTGTACTTTGGACATATCATGAGATTATGTGGCTCACTGGAAAAGATGATAATGATTGGTAAAGTGAAAAGAAGCAGGAAAAGAAGGGAGAGTGATTCCAGCCCAGAGTCTGGAAAACTACAGCAGGGCCCTTTAACATATTGACCAGTTTCCTTTAACATATTGCTCTAGAATCTGTAGGCACAAAGTAGAAATTGAAATTGTGAAGTATGCAGTCAGTACTAAGTGGTGTGAGCATGCTGCCACTCGACCATGGAAAATAAACCAAAGCTGCATCCACACTGCAGTGATGTTCCAGGTTCACACCACTTCAACTGCCATGGCTCAATGCTATGGAATCCTGGGATTTGTAGTTTGCTGGGGCACCAGAGCTTTCTGACAGGGAAGGCTCAATATCTCACAAAACTACAACTCCCAGAATCCTATAGCATTGAGACATGCCAATCTCGTGACTTTCACACCAAAATGGGTACTTTTCAGAGCCTTTGGTGTGATTTTGGTGATTGGTTTTAATGGTAATTTTGAGAGTTGAAATAAGTATTTGGTGAGATATGGGGGGGATTTGGTGAGTTTTGGCCAAATGTTTGGGGAATTATCTTCGAGGCTTGTTGGCAACACTGCGATGGAAATGAAAGCAGTGTCAAACTGGATTATTTCTGTAGTGTGCATACAGCCTTTGACACCCAAATGTGACATCTCCCTACCACAGCTCACCATAAATAAACCTGAGGAGACTCAGGCTGTGTCTGCACTGCAGAAGTAATCCAGTTTCACATTACTTCACCCTTGATTTCTCATGGCACAATGAGAAGACATGACTCGCTAGAAAAGACAATGTAGTTGTGTACCTTCAAGTCATTTCTGACCTATGGCAACACCTAAGGCAAACTTATTCGTGGGGTTTTCTTGGCAAGTTTCTTCAATGGGATTTGTCATTGCTATCCTCTGAGGCTGAGAGTGTATGACTTGCCCAAGGTCACCCTGTGGGTGTCCATGGCCAAGCCAGGATTCAAATCCTGATCTACACCATGCTGGCTCCTTTGAAAAGACAATAATACTTAGTAAAATAGAAAGCAGAAAAACTGCATTATAAGTGGATAGACTCAAACTGCTTCTACACTACAGAATTAATGCAGTTTGATACTGCTTTAAATGCCATGGCAGAATGCTATGGGATTCTGGGATTCTAAGTGCTTTTAAATCATCACCACACGCAACCAATTTTTTCTCAGATAACTAAAAACCAAATAATTGTTGTTTGGTTCTCTTCCATTCACAATACAGACAACTAACAGAGACCATAAATGTTGATGATTGCATTTTAAGATGCAGCTGTTCTCTTGGCATAATCAGCTCCATTGTGAGCATTCTATTAAACAGTCTCAAATTGCTTAAAGGAAACTCTTATGGTCAGTTTACGAAAACATCCCACTTTAGAAATTAATAAAGAGCAGGCTGTTATAGGTTAAAAGAAACTGTACAACGTACAGCAAGTAGGGAAGAGTCTTCAGAACTGAGAGGCTGGGGTTGAGGATTTAGAAATGGATCTTAGATGTAGAAACAGAGACAAGAATACAACTGGATACTTACTGCCATATCTAAAAAGCTGGAGGGGGGAGTGATCATGGTCCGCAACACAACCACATGGGAGCATCCAGACACTGACTTTCTTTGGGCCTCTTTGAATGCACAGTTGTTAACAGCTGGGTCTTCAGGGAAGTAATTAAACCCCACTCAATAATTAAGGCAGAAGCAGAAGTTTTGCAGAGTGGTTGCTGTTTGTGATTGAACATTCAATCCCAGCAGACCAGATTGTACCTCTCTCTTACTTTGTCTCATGATTGCTCCTCTCCATTAGAGGCATAACTCTCCAGTCAAGACACCGATGATTAAATTCATTATAGCTTTTATTAATCTGGTGGGAAAGGCAAATTAATAGCACCCAGACTCACTCCTCCTTCTATAAAACAGAGAACAATCTAAACCTTACTGAGAATTAGAAATGGAAAATAAATCACTGTGCAGCAATCAGCCATATTGCATAGTAATTCAAATCACTGCAAAAAGCAGAGAAGGAATGGTTGAAGAAGAAATATATGCCATGATCCCAGGCCCTCTCAAAAGCAGCTGTTAACATGTGCTTCACACATACATGCAAAGGTCCTCGGGAACAAACAATTCATTTCCCCAGCTTCCAGGGACATAACTCCTTGTGAAATTGTGTCTCAGGTCAAGGGGAACAAAAACACCCTTCAAAAGTTCAGGACAACTTTAAGAATGGCCTGCTTTGGCCATTGATAGGAATGAGCTAAGCCTAATTAGCCCACATAAAATCCTCTTTGGGTTTCATTCCAAGCAAATACAGATAAGGAAGGTGACAGGGCAATGGCACCATGTGGTTTCTGTTTCCTAAATTAATTGGGATCAAGGAAGAAGCAACCTTCCAAGCTTCAGTTCCATAGGAAAAGGTGGACATATATTTTGCCAGTCATCTGAACACTAAGAGG
>NC_056525.1:124940062-124966850 GCF_019175285.1 Sceloporus undulatus
TAGATTTCCCTGCACCTTTCTTAAGACTAACACCCCTTGATCTACATTATAAATGAGAGATGGGCAACCATTGGAGGCTAGGAGGCCATATTGCCTCCCACCCTTACCTAGGAAACCTTGGACAGCTATATCGTTTACAATGAAAAAAATAAAATTTTAAAGAAATTCAGAAATATTAGAAAATAAGCCCTCAATACTTGATGATTTTTTTTAGTGCTTTAGACTTCATACATACATAATCTAGCAGTGAGCACCCTTGAATGTATGAGTAATTGGCCTGAGTAAACATGTTCTGGTTTAATATTACATTATTTGATTCACTGGGCACCCTCTAATCTAGTTTCTGTCTGAATGTGAAATACCGTGTTATATGGGTCTCATTGTATTCTGCCTAAAAAGTGGCTTACAGTTTATGGCGGATTTCACACCGCCCAAAAGTACGTGCTTAGCATGTACTAGGGTTAGGAAGGGGCGTCCTTTCCGGACGCCTCTAACCCTAGTACGTGCCGAGCACGTACAAAATGGCAGAGCCCATTCTACATGGGCACTGCCATTTTGACATAGCGGACGCTTAGCATCCACACGTCTCAGCACCATTATGATGCTGCAAGTGCGCCAATGGCGCTTTGCGGCATCATAATGGCACTGCAAAAAGAAGCCTCTTTTTGCGGCTTCTTTTTGCTGCACGAAGGAGCCGCACGGTTTTGTCTGCTGTAGCTCCTTCGCGCAGCAGACACCGGTGCTAGATCCTTCAAGCTAGATCTCAAAGGAATTGTCTTCATTTCTAACCATGGAGAACAACATTTACTGCCTTGCCTTGCTTTTGTGTCCCAAATGTTTCAAGGCCAGCAAGGAATGTAGCCTTTACCTGCATTAAACCTCCCTCCACCATCATTTTAAATTCTGTTTAAACATCCCATGAATCATGGAGATCTGTGACCTTCCATTATGAGATTTCTTCCCCTAAAATGACTATTAACATCCATGCCTGAGCTTTGAAAGCTTGCATAGTGTATTTTGTGCCTTTTGGTTGGTCTCATGTAGGTATCACCACAATGTGTGGTTTTGAATTTTGTTACATACAACATATGCTGTCCATGGTTGTATATTGCCACTTAGTTAAAATATTTCCTATCAGAAAAGTCAAATGGATGGGTGCTGTAGTATCCTTATTGCTGTATTTTAACTGCTTTTAATTCAGTTGTACTTTTATATTGAAATTTCTTTGTATTTTATATAATTTTAAATATTTTAAATGCTATAATTATTTTTACTCCTGTTTTAGGATCAAAGGCAGGGTATAAATTGTTAAACACAATCAGCTATGAATGATTATAATATCATTACATATCATTTCTTGCATAAATCCAGTTGTTATCTTACTTGGAGTTTATCACACTGAGGCTGGTTTTGGCATTAAAGAGAGATTAAAGCACATTTAAAGCAGCCCACAAATAAAGCGAAATTGGTGAGTAATTGCGCAAATGATTATCACACGCAATTGCGCAAATAAAGCGGTATCAGAAACGCATTATCACTGAAATCCCAAACGTAAAAAGATGTGGATTAATGGCCCTATACACACAGCCAAAATAAAGCTGCTTCGAGTCACTTTGGAGGTATAGTGTTTACATGATGCATGCATCCTAAGAGTCTGGAACCTGCACTGAAGCTGTACTCCAGTCCTTAGGACTGGAGCGTGACTTTGGTGCGGCTTCTGGACTGTTAGGACGCATGTATCACTGAAACACCATACCTCCAAAGTGACTCAAAGTAGCTTTATTTTGGCTGTCTGTATCAGGCCAATGTTTCTTTGTGTCCACTTTAATGGCGGATTTTGTGCATGTCATGTGAAATCATTAAGTGAAATTATGCAATTTTTCTGGGATATTCACAGGATAAACTGCCAATCTCCTTCATGTGATAAACTCCTTAAAGTAGATTTATTGACTCAGAGAGAATATGGTAAACCAACATTTATGTGAGTTTCTTTGATTCAATGTGTATACTCTAGTTGGGGTTTTATGGGTAAACAGCACTGCATATCAACTATAAAATGGTATATAATATTAAAATCTGCTACAAGTCGAGGGTCAAATTATAAAGATGTGCAGCAACACACACCAATAAATCTTTCTATGGTATTAGACCTTTTTCTTAAGAATTAAATCTCAAAAACTTATTCCACATTTGTTTCAAAAATTTGAAAAGGAACATTTGATTTGGTAGATTTTCAGAACTGATGGGCTATAAGTTGGACTAAATAAACTTATGCTAGATCTCTTTTATTGTAATTATTTTACTTATGTTCTAAGTGCTACTTTTCTCATAACCTCATATAGCCAAGTATGGGTAAAATGCTGGCTTCCACTTTATGGTTTTGATGGTGTCATTCAACTCTCCTGTAAATCCCAGAGCAGTTCATGGAAGCCAAAATATTTTCTGTGAATTACTCCATTCCATGAAAGTAGTAAGTAATAACACAGAAGAGTGGCTGTGCTGTCTTTTATTTGATCTGATTGAAGGCATCCATATTGGGATGTGATGGGTGTGAGACAGAAGTCTAGTGCACTTCAGAAGACAAGGCCTTTCAGGCAAAGGCTGGATGATTTCTACTATTTTGGGGCAGGTTTGCGGTCCTGCTGGAAAAGCACCAGTTCTGGAACTCGCCCTGGAAACATTTCTCCCTTTGCAAGAACAGCTGTGGTTTCTGGTGTGGATTTCCACTGGGGGCAAAAATCCATCCTTCCATCAGCACCAGATATAAACCCAAACAGTCCAATTTTAAAAGCTCCTCATTTCTACTCCATACTTCTAATCTCACTTGATTTACAGTTGAGCACTGACTAAGCCTGGGCTGCATACATTTCAGATGCAGCCCTTCAACATATTTCTGCTGATGGTGCTTGGAGCTCGATGCCTGGGCTTTCTCAGGACTGGCATTAAAGGCAACTCTGGAAAGGGAGTAGCTGCTAGTAGATGTGTGACAGGAATAGATATTTGTCCGGGCCAGAACTCACTTCTTCGCTGTGCTAACTGCCATTTCTCTTTAATTGGGTTTTTGTATTCACCAGTCATTATTATTTCATTTTGGCAGCTTGTTCCACACTCAAAGCAGCCAGATGAATCCCCTGTCCCCTAAGGAGTCCATTATGTAATCTAGAGCAAGTTAAATTTTTCAGATGGAAGAATCAAAGGAACGGCACAGAGAGGGAAGCTAAGTTAAAAGAGAGTTAGTGAACATTAGTGGTTAAGGTCTATCTCTGTCTTGACCTGCACATAACAGTCAACATATGGCTGCAAGAAGAAACAGTACTGCCGCCCCATCTTCTCCATTTCTCCCTCTCTCCCTGTGTCATTTAATGATGTAACGTTTATTTGTTTTGAAAATTCTGTGTCCCCTTTTTCTTCCATAAATAATCCAAAGTGGCTAAGAGCAAGCAGCAAATTTAAAAATTAAAAATTAAAACAATCAAAACCAACAGTATTAATTAAGAACACTAATCAAAGCAGGAAAAGCTAAGAAGTGAATGCAGCAAGAGATGATACACACACACACACACACACACACACACACACTCCCAATCTTGCAACAGTTTGCTTTCATAAGCAGAGAAAAAGGAGGCTTAGAGATGCTATTTCTGGAAGTAGCAACTAATTCCAGCCTTTCTCTTGCTATGACAAGAGCATGTACACACAAGTGTAAGAAAATGGCTGGCATCTTGGTAGAGACATACACGCATAATTCCACCTTACACTTACATATATATTTTTTTAAAAACAAAAATCCATCAGTGATACCTTTATTGGCCAACTGAAATTCACATTATACTTGTTGTAAGCTTTCAAAGCTCCATGGTGTTCTTCATCTAAATAGGAGGGGGAAAAACAATTGGAGATGTTAGTCAGATGCCTGCATTTTGTTTCAGTCCTTAGTAAAGATGGTATGATGGTTAGGATATCTTTTGCAGGCAGGCTCTTCCTCCTTCTGGCCAAGCGGCAATAGGGATTTTTTCAAGTCCAGGAAATTGAAAGTCCAGTTGCATCTCAACAGGGACCCCTCTCTTGCAATCCAATATGTCTCCATTCCAGTGAGGTGTTTCTCCCCCTCTTCCCCACCCTCTGCATGCCCTGAAAAATGGCTTCATGTGCCATCTCTGGCACGTGGGCCATAGTTTTGCCACCATGGCCCTGTGTGATAAGTTCCCTTTCCAATGGCCATTCCATGGCTGGTGGAGAAAGGAAGGGACTAATAAGGTCCAATAGCCAGATGCAGACCAATGACACAACCTGCTGAGATCTCCAGAGGAGCTCAATAGATCTCTGCTGAAGAGGTCTTTGGGCAGCATTTGGCTACAGAAACATAACAAGATGCTTCTGCAATCCCGCCTTGCTCCCCACCAGCCATTCATTGGCCATCAGAGTGAGCTATTGCAGTAACACATTGAGTCCTAGAATGGTGATGGTAGCTGGAGTCCCACATGCTACAAACAACCATAGCAGATATATGACTATGTATCTGACTGTAGTGACTATAAAGTGCCAGTTTACATATGTGCAACACAGTGGAAAAGGTAAAATCTTGAGGATATAGACCAAACTTGCTACTTCTGGCTAAAGGATGAAAAGATCATGTTTTAATACTCTACTGCCTAGAAAATGTTCTGCTATTAAATATAAATAAATCAACGAGAAAAGGTCTAGCCCAGTTCCTTCCCTTTTACAGCAGCTTTCTATTTGGGCAAACATATCTTAATGTGAGGAACACTGAAACCATAAGCCACATACCTGTAATCTGAAGTGGTATTATTCATTTGCCTCTGACTTCTTTTAGATCTGGCTGGACTCCTGTGTGTTACTTTAGGCTGGATTAAGGGTCATTCATGACAGGGCAGGACTCTTTTTTGCCTGTTGGCATACTAGAATCTGCTCTCTGTCAGAAGAGAAAACTACCCTGAGTACTCTTGAGCTCAAGAGCTGGCAGAGCAGCTTTGGCTGCATCCACGTTGCAGAAACAATCCAGTTTGCACCACTTTAACTTCCAAGGCTCAATGCTATGGAATTCTGGAATTTGTGATTCTGTGAGATATTTAACCTCTGTCAGAACCTCTATCAGAACCTGTGCCAGAGCAAACTACAAATCCCAGAATTCCATAGGATGGAGCCATGGCAGTTAAAGATGTGTCAACTGGATTATTTCTGCAATCCTGATGTGGCCTTAATCTCCTAAAAGGGATGGCTTTTGCTTGATTGTCACAGTGCCTGACATCCCTTTCCTTCCCCTGTCATGTTGTGCTCTTCCTCTTCTGGCACAGTTACACCAGCAAATGGGATCTAGGCTTTGTTCTCCTGTACATATAGTTTGAGTCAGAAAGGTGATGTGCACAGAAAACCTTCCTTAACTAAACCAGTAGCAAATGTGGAACCAAAGTTCTTCTTAGCCCTTGACAAGATGAAATAAAGCCCAAACTAATCTGGATGAACTCATTCAGCTGGGATACATTGCTATCATTCATGGAGGAGAAAAGAGAAGTTGTTTCAGAAGAGGACTGACAACCTCATGCTCAGTTGCCTCTGTGCAATTGACAGACCCTCCTTGCCTGGATAAGCACAAGAGGTGATGATAAAGCTTTCACATTTTATTGTTGCCTATGACAGATTAGTATAGAGGAAGCTGAAAGAAATAATCAAGCAAAGACCATGTTTTCTCCTTTCTTTGATATGGTCCTGTGTCAGAGTTTAAATGGCTTCTTTGCAAGATTGTCTGCTCTTCTAATTAAATCCTGAAGTTCTGTTTCAGATGGCTGGGATCTTTCCTTGAAACCTAAAGATATTTTACAAGTTGAACCTATGCAATCAGGAGAAAGTACTGCAGAGTTCAATATAGCATGCTTCCTGGTACCTATGGACAGGAGCAGTCATGCCCTGTAAAGCTTAATTGTATGTTTGTATTTGTGGTTTGTTTGTTTTGGATGCCTGTGTTTTATTATGGAATTTTAACCAGATTGGTAGCCCAGGCTTGACTACATCAACCAAAATAATCCAGATGCAGTCTGGAGTATTATGCTCTGGATCTGCTCCAGGTTCACTAAATGAATACCACATGTACCAGCACAAAAGTGATGTGAAGCTGCCCTGATGTACAGATGGCTGGCTGGGCTGACAGCACAGCAGCACTGGTGCTCTGTCCCCCTTGGGGCCATTGCCATTGGAGGGGTCACTTCTTCATTAATCACATGGCTGGGGGCCCTATTCTGACCGCACTAGAAATGACATCAGCAGCAAGGCTTTGCCAAGGAACTCCTTGGCTCGAGGCAGAGGCAGCCCTGGGGAGGCTTTCCAGTGCTGCTTAGTGAGAGGAAAAGAAAATGCCAACACCTGCCAGCTCCGTTCTGTCCTCATGGGTGTTTGTGACACGTGGACAACTGGACCACCTTAATCAAACCCGATCCATCTGTCCACACTCCAAAAACACCAAGGTCACACTGGAGTTTCCTGGAAGCTCCAGAGTAATGTGGGAGTTTTCTGAAGTCAAATTAAAGGCTAAAAAAAGCAATTTAGCTGCAGAACTGGCTGTATGTTGTCTGAACTGATTGCACCAAGTATGAGATGAGTATGGGATGTTTCCCTTGTGTATAAGAATAAGAGCTTTATCACATGAGACTCTTTCCCCATTAATACAACAGTGGCGGGATACAAACCGCCGCTTTGCGGCGGTCTGCCGCCGCCGCCGGTTAGTCTGCAGGGGAGCCGGAGCCTCCACACGGCGCGGCTCCCGTGCAGACAGAAAAAAGAAGCTCCAAAATGGAGCTTCTTTTTCAGTCGCGTTTGCGACGTAGCGAGGCGCCAGGGGCGCACTCGCTACATCACAAGGGACGCGATGCGTACGGACGCTCAGCATCCGATATGCAAAGATGGCGCCGGCCATGTAGAAGGGCCGCCGCCATCTTGTACGGACGGAGTCCGTATTAGGCACAGGGGCGTCTATAAGAGACGCCCCTTTTTTAAAATACTCTCTCTGGGTGCACCCCTTGCACTTGAGCCTGATAATTAATACCCCTCTTTCTCCCTTCTACTTCCACTGGAGTTGGTTCCCACCACCAGTCTGAATCCTTTATCTTAAACCCCCCTTCAGATACACTTGCACGCATGCACACACACACATACCAGGCACCAATTGGTTCCTTTCTCTCTAGCCCATGGATCACCACACACCTTTCCTGATGTTGTGGCATGGTGTTTCCCCAAAATGTGCCCGCTGACTACCCAGAATCAGCATAAAAGCACAATTGAACATATGGACAGGAAATCATGGTACAACAGAAGCCAGAGAAGGAAAAGGTCATTAACAGATTTTTTTTGTGTGTGTTAACAATAAGAAATGTGTTTCAAACTGTCTCCCATAGGATGAAAACAGAAGAGGAACAGTGCCACTCAGTAATCCCCCCATGGAGGCTCAGTTATCCTGATGTAATTGCGGTACACTTGCCTTGCATGATAAAGTCCTAAATAACAGAAATATAGGCTGAGGATGTACCCTGGAGAAGGGATTGTGGGTTCTATTTTAGATACTGGAAAATTTAAGGGGAATTATAATTAGTAATAGAAAATAATAGGAAGCAGATGGGGAAAAAATTATCATGCACAATCAGCCTTATGTGGACAGTTTGTCAATAGGTCATCTGAATCTTCCCTGTTGTCCCTGAGGACTATAGTATAAAGCATGTCAAGATGCTGCTCTCCTGGCACATAGACTCAGTAAGGCTGGATCTGAAAGATTGGAACAGGATTAGGGATTCTCAGCGGGGCTATGTGTGTTGCATCTCTGAAGAAGCTGGGGACTATGCAAACTCGTGCAGACATCAAATGATGCAGCTACAGTAAAATCTTGAAACGTTACATTTTTGGACTGCAATTCCCAGGACAACAGCATGGCTATTGGGGAGCTGGGGTCCCAAAAGGTACCTTTTCCAACTTCTTGCTAGAATAGGTTTTAAGGTAGCAAATCGCGCCGAGTAATAGAGTGAGAACTCTTTGAGGAAACATTCTTTGCCTCTACCCTACCACATCATGCCATTCAGCAGTACACTCATCCTGTCAGCCAGGTTTCTTGGCCCCAGTCAGTAGCAATAAGAACAAGGCTCTAAAAAGAAATAGTTATTTGTGCAGAGAACTGAGAAGAAAATGTCAGCAGCAAAGTGCCAGGCTATGACCTGGGTCTAGTCCATTAACTCGGTTGACGTTAGTTTGAGGGAGAGTCTCCTCTGGCTCAGAGCCCAGCATGATGAGTTTAAGCTGACAACAGACTTTTGCATACATGGGGCTAACCTCCATCTATGGTGGAAATTGGAAGCAATGAGGAAAACATCTGTCTTGTTTGGAGAGGCCGACTACCCTCCAAGGGGGAGGGGGAACCAAACTACAATTAGAATGGAAGGGATATTTTACACATGCACATTCACACTCAATCACAGTTCTGCAAATAATAATAATAATAATAATAATAATAATAATGACATTCCAATGATAGCTTCACTACAAAATGGAAATTAAATGGATTGTTGGTCTCACTTGTTTTGATTTTTGCATATGCATACTGTTCCTTAATATTGTCAAAGACCAGCCCAAAGATGATGATGATGACGACGATATTTATTTGCACCCTGCTTTTTCTTCAGAATTGGGACTCAAAGCAGCTTACAGTCTAAAAACACAGTACCATTAAACTGGAATTAAACTATATACCCATTTTATCATATAACCATTTTAAATGTCAGTGTGGAATGGTGTTGCTGGAGAATCTGGCCTCTGCTGAGTATAGAAATCTGTGTAGCTGAGGTTAGACTCCCCCTAAAATCACAGATTCGCAGTTTGGGATTACTCCTGGATTCAGCCTGAGCCTGGAAACCCAGGTTTTGGAGGTGACCAGAAATTTATTTACATTTACATTTACAAGTGTGTCACCTGTGCCCATTAGAAAAGTCAGATATGGCCATGGTAATACATGCCTTGGTTACATCCCAGTTAGATTACTGTAATGTGCTCTGTTAGGGGCTGCCTTTGAAAAGTGCTCAAAAACCTCAGTTAGCCCAAGTTGCTGCAGCCAGATTGCTAACTGGGATGGAGGACAGGGAGCACAAAGTTCCCTTGTTGCAACAACTCCATTGGTTACCAGTCACAATTCAAAGGGCCAGAGATGATCTATAAATCTATATGGCTTGGTTCCAGACTATTTGAAGGATTGTATCTCCCTTTATGAGACCATTTATGGTGGTCTCTTTATGAGTTTTAAGATCTTCTGGAGAGGCCCTTCTCTCTGTGCCACCTCCTTCCAAGGCTCATTTGGTAGGAACAAGGGAGAGAGCTTTCTCGGTAGCTGCTCCTAGTCTTGGTCTCCTTCCATTGACAATTAAAAACATTCTTCTGCCACCAAACATTTGGAAATTGAATGGATGTGCCATACTTTTTATGTTTGATGGTCCTTTTAATCTTTTAATGCATTTAAACATGTTTAATGTTTACTGTTTTAAGCTGACAAATTGTTTAATTATCTTTTTAGATAACTTCACATATATCATTTTACCAATTTTTGGTATATTTTTTAATCTGTATTGTTTTTAGATATGTTATGGTGGGATATAAAATCATCATCATCATCATCATCATCCTGGATAATGAGGCCTTGAAAAGTACTGTAACTGTATAAAACTCTTTAACAGTAAAATGGGCTGCTTTACCATGTGGTATCAGGACTCCAGTGATACCACATAAAGCAGCACTAAGGCTTTAAGTTCACTGACAGATGGCCCTTTTAAAAACAAATAAGAAAACATACACTTTTGCCTGGCTTCTGCTTTACTTTTGTCCATAATAAGAGGAATAATTAATGGCCTCCTATTTGGGCATGAGGCATGTCGCAGAATCTGTACTGAGCTGACAGTACCTTGGGCATACATTAATCATTAGAAATTCCTTGAGAGTGTGAGAAAAGTTGGTATCCCAAAGGCACCAATTATGTCTGTTTAATATTGATAGCTGTATATATAAAAGGCAGAACTTCCTTCTACTGCTCAGTAGCTGGTCCCATTTCTAGCCTTATTTCTTTACAAACTAGCCCTTCAGGACTTTGCCTTTTCTTTATATTTTGTGAATTTGTGACAGAAGTAAAGGATCAGGGACCAAAGCCTAAGCCAGAATGGACAAAGAGGAGGGTGTTGGACAATTTCCATTATCCTGAAGATTCAATGTAGCACCCAATCTGGAAAAGATTTTTGTTCTTTCTACCTTGAAAAAATTAAATGCTCTTGTTTATTGGTCCATGCTTTCATTTGTTGCTCTTTCTTTTGTAACTGGCTTTCCCTTCCATATGGAAGCCTCCTCTTCTTCAGTCTAGACTGGGCACTATCAAGCAATATCAAAAAGGTGCACAGATGACCAAAGACACCCACCAGTAACTGTGTGTTCAAAGAAGGCACTGCCTTTTAATTTTACATGTAGATGCCTCAGACAAAGGATGCATCAGTTCTTTACCAACAGCAAGAAGGCCAGTTATGAATTACTGCATACAGGTCAAGGACATTAATAGCAGGGAAAAAAAATG
Organism: Sceloporus undulatus; assembly: GCF_019175285.1. Lineage (NCBI taxonomy): Eukaryota > Metazoa > Chordata > Lepidosauria > Squamata > Phrynosomatidae > Sceloporus > Sceloporus undulatus. The sequence goes on from NC_056525.1 coordinate 124,950,663, forward strand.
ATCAACTGCACTTTAAGAAATTAGAATTCCTGGTACTAAAGTGGGCAGAGCAGTTACATTAATGATAATGCACAATCTTTTACTATGTAGAGGAAAATTATCCCTGAGCAGGAGGAGGCTCCAGAAACATGTGGCCTGTAGGTTACATATGCCTGCCACTAACCCCACTTGCTTCCACCACTGCTGACAGGAGGGTACTGCTAAAATACCTCCAAAACAAAACAACACAAAAAGAAAACTGTTCTCTTTCCTTTCCAGATGAGCAGCAGACAGTCCATGTACCCAGTCTACAGAGCTCTATGGTGTAGAAGGGGATACTAGAATCATAGAGGGCAACTGCATTTGCCTCCAAATTTCAGCAGCAACTTTATTGGCAGTGATCACTACCGAATTGACATAGCTGTATGGCCTCCAGTGGATTAGGTAGTTTCAGCACAGCCCATCAATACTGGGAATTTCCCCAACCCTTTCTAAGCACGTATATTTACCTGAGCAAGATAGAAGACAACCACTCACTAGGGAACAGATAATTTTCTAGTTTCAACTTCAGTACAAAATATGATTCAAGAAAATTGACTGCGGAGGGTGATATGATATAATCTTTTGTGACATAATCAAGTAAGTATAATCCAGTGAACCAAAGAAACACCTACAGATGTTTCAGATGCAATTTTACAATCCACAGATGGATACAAAAAGATTACTATACTCTGAATGAAAGCAGTTACTTCCAAGGGAATGGTTGTAGGTGGATTTGCTTTTAGCATTGCTTTTACATTGCAACCCATCTCAAAGGAAGCTCTACAGGGGTGTCAAAGAAAAGATTCCAGTTTTTCTAAACTGTTACAATAGGGGTGGGAATCGTGCGATTCTCAAAATATTTTTGGACTGCAACTCTCAGCTACCCTAGCCAAGAGAGCCATTGAGAAGGGATGCTGGGAATTACAGTTCAAGAATATCTGGAGAGCTTCACAATTCTTCCCTCATGCTACAACACATCCCCTCTAACTATAAACAGAATGAGAAATGCTCCCCAATACTGTGGGAATGGTGCAAATTATCTGTGAACACAAAGGGCTCACTATATTGGAAACCAAGTGAGTAACCAACTACTCTTGTGTGTGATGAAGAAATTGGGAATATTGGTATGGAACAGGTCCACAGCTATGTCTGTTGGCCTCAGGAGAGAGTCATTACACTGAAGGCTTTATCACCAAGATTTGGCCAGTGCGATTTTAGGCTGCATCAACAGAAGTATAGTGTCTAGATCAAGGGAAGTAATAGTGCCACTATATTCTGCTCTGGTCAGGCCCCACCTGGAATATTGTGTCCAGTTCTGGGTGCCACAATTCAAAAAGGACATTGAGAAACTGGAGCGTGTCCAAAGGAGGGCAACTAAAATGGTGAAAGGTCTGAAAACCATGTCCTATGAGGAGCGACTTAAGGAGCTGGGGATGTTTAGCCTGGAGAAGAGAAGGTTAAGAGCTGATATGATAGCCCTGTTTAAATACTTGAAGGGATGTCATACTGAGGAGGGAGCTGACTTGTTTTCTGCTGCTACAGAAACTAGGACCCAGAGCAATGGATGCAAGCTGCAGGAAAAGAGATTCCACCTGAACATTAGGAGGAATTTCCTGACAGTAAGGACAGTAAGGGCTGTTCAACAGTGGAACACACTTCCTAGGAGTGTAGTGGAGTCTCCCTCCTTGGAGGTCTTCAAACGGAGGCTGGATGGCCATCTTTCAGGGATGCTTTGATCTGGATTTCCTGCATGGCAAAATGGGGTTGGACTGGATGGCCCTTGCGGTCTCTTCCAACTCTCTGATTCTATGATTCTATGCAGCTGTGTTAGAAAGGAGCCTTGCCAATCTGATATGGATCTGCTAATTGATATAGTCACACCAGAACATTTTGAAACTTTATCCCTTGATTTCTTCCATTTAGATTAAAAGCCAAATGTTGTGTGTGTGTGTGTGTGGTATTTATAATAATTATATAAATATTATTAAATAATTATTATAATTTTATAGTAAAGTATAAAGAAAAGGGCAGGGGGTATTGTATAAAATTATTCTACAATGTAAAGCAAGGAAAACAAGTAAAGAGAGAAATATCAAATAACTATATACGTAGACTATTATGCATAAATAACGAAAAGCAGCTATTAGTGTGAGATGAAGTTATGAGTAAAACTCAAGAAGAGAAGAATATTTTAGAATGAGCTGAGTTTCAAAAAGGAAATCACCCAGGGCAGGGCAACAGTTTAACGGGATGGGAGGGTAAGGGTGAATACAGAATGGATGAAGAGGTAGATGAAGCATGGTTTTTAAAATGATGTGTGACTTTTCATTTGAGTAATTTGTAAGTTTACTATGCATAATGTAAATAAGAATAAAGTTAAAAAAAATAATAAGTGAAAGAATACTTTCTATCCTTAACATATCTTTGATATGAAAGGTAATTCAAACTGTAGTTTCCTTAAATAAATTCTGTTATACATTTTGATTATAAAATATGTCATCCCTGAGGTTTTCTTTCATTTTGGTAAAAAGATAATGTCTTTATGCATTTCATCTTGACAACATCCCTGGTTTCGATCCATAGTTCATCTGGTTCCTGGTCAATTAAGCTTAGCAATGCAAATCTATTTTTCACATTATCTATAAATTCTACAGGGATGTTGTTCAGGTTATATTCTGGCATGATGACTGGCTCGGTGTTCTTTAGCTTTACTCTAATTTTTGATATCAATAGTTCATGGTCTGTGCCACAGTCTGCTGCTGGTCTCATTTTTGCAGTGAGAATAGCACTTCTCTGTCTTCTCTCTCTTCTGCTTCCAATTATGTAATGTATCAGATTTCTAGATCACATGATGTACATGTGTACATTCATCTCTTTAGTTGCTTGAAAAATGTATTTGTGATTAAGAGTTTGTTGGTGTTGCAGAAATCTTTCAGTCACTTTCCTGCTTCAGTTCTTGTTTCTAGGAACTTTATCACACATGTTTTTTTGCCCGTTATGGGAACTGGAAGGGGACTCTAATGTGCATGCGCAACCAGCCAAAAGCAGATTTTATCGCACGCCAAAGCGTCCTCCAAAAGGCCTCATTCCATCCCCCGGCGCCAAGCCATCCCCGTTCAGTGCTGACGGGCGCCATTTTCCTCAGTTGGAAAACTTCTGACCAGAACATTTAGCGCTCCTCAGTATTGAACGGGGACGGCTTGGCGCTGGGGGATGGAACGGGGCCATTTGGAGGACACTTTGGCATACGATAAAATCCGTTTTTGACTATTCACACGCGTATATGAGAGTCCCCTTCCAGTTCCCGTAACGTGCAAAAAAAGGTGTGCAATAAAGTTCTAGGTTAAATTTTCCTACTATCTTTGACTCTGCCCTTCTTCCTACTTTTGTGTTCCATTCACTTATGATTAACAAGAAGTCCTGTTTTGGTGTGTGATAAACTTTCTTGCTCAAATACACACACCCAAACGAAGCATATTATGGGATGGGACACGTAGTAAGGGAGATTAAATCACGATAAACCACTGCAACTCCAACTCCCCAACTCTTAGGGCTCACCTGCTATCCTACAGAAAACTCAGACAGACAAAGGCCTCAAGCAGACATTCTCAATAAAATGGGCCGTGGATACTCTATAGCCTTTCATGTTGGGGCTGTGGTAACCACACATGCCCAGCCCCGATCTGGGCCACCATCCCTGTTTTCAATCTGGCCAGCAAAAGGAGTGTTTTCCTCACACTCCTTTTGTGACCAGATTTGGGATGCATTAGGCAGCTATGATGTGTTCTACATGGTTTGCGGGTGTGCGTCATCTGAATGCCACATCCTCAACATGGTCGACCTTTTGGCCATCTGTTTCAGGTCAATGCTAGGAGAAATCAACCTCCCCACCCCATCCTTGCTACATCCAGCCATCTTTCTGTAATCCAAACCAGATTGGTAAATTGACCCAGGATTAGGTTCTGGATCATGGCTGTTTTTCCATTTCTAGCTGCATTTCCAGCCTAATGTGGCCAGCTTTAACTTTCCCGAGTTCTGATTTGGGTTTCTGAGGTCCCCATCCAAACTGCTATCTCTTATTTTCATTTTTTTTTTATTTGCAAATGTGAAAAATATTGATGATCCATAAAATGATAAACAACCAGTTTTGTTGGCATGTATTAGGCAGCTGGCCTTTACCTTATTTCTTGGCCTAAGAATCATATTTTGTGGTTCCCTAGTTTTGCGGGGCATGTTGTACTGCGATTAAACCCCAGCTTGTCCTGTTGGTCCTGCCTGCCCACCTCCTTGATTTGCCACATGCCACACTTTATTTTCTCTGCTTCACCAGAGAGCTCAAATGGAAAAGGACAAAACTAGAACAGGGAGCAAAAGAGACTTTTGAGCAGCAGTTATTTATCACATTTCCACTTCTGCCAAGGCCTGCAACACAGGGCTTCCTTGTGTCCTCTGTAGAGAAGGTGCTCCCAGGGAGTGAAAGGTGGCTGGATGAGGGCCCTCAGTGACTTCCATAAAGGCGAAAAAGCATGCATGCACACAGATACACACAAGCATACACACACAGAGCCGCAAATGTGCTGAAGTCGCTTGTGACAACCTGAACAGCAGGAAAACACTCATAGCTGCCAATTAACAAGGAACTGGAGCTAATTTGCCACCTGTACTGCACTTCGGAGACTGTCAGGGGGAAGGTGGCAAAGGGAGGAGGCAAAGGAGAAAGAAACCAGCAAGCCCTTCATCTTGGCTCACAGCTTCACAGGATGTGTCAGGCAGTGCAATTTGGAGGAGGCAGGATGAGAGAGAGAAAGTCTCACAGCAACAACAGCAACAACAACAAGAGAAAAATCTTTCTCGGTACATATGTGGCTCTTCCAGGAAAGCTGAATGAATAAACCTGCAAAACAGGGCAGGTTTTAGAAAAACAGAACAGGTATCTCCTTTTTATGAGCGTTAACGGCAATCTAGCCTTGGCAGCCCTAGGAGTTCCCTCACGGCCAGTGAAGCCTTAGTATCTCTTTCTACTGTTCTTATAAAAGGCACTGAGCCAAATGCATTTGCTTTTATTTTTTATTTTCTTTCCTTCTTCTAGTATATTCAAACGTGAACAAGGAACTTCCCAAAACATCCCATTAGTAACAGTTTGATTTCTCCAAATTTACCTTCCCCTGCCCCAAAGTGGCATCGGTAGTTACTAGGAGTTATCTGGATAATACATTTCTTGAATATTTAGTAAATTAATACATACATACATAATGTATACATGCAGTCTGGGTTTTTTTAGCTCTCCATTGTGTAAATGACATTATTAGCATATGACTAGAGACAGGCAGAAGGCTGATTACCATCTACTAGTAAATTTTCAGACGATTTGCTGTAGAAAAGGAAGGATTTCTAATGCCCAGTTATTTATCAATACAAAACAACAACCCATGCCACAATTAAGCTATTGAAAAAAAGAAACTTGGAGGCCAATAGGAGATTGTATAAAATGATATGTGTACATATTCCAGTAGTGGTATTAAAAATTGTGTTCTTCTTCATATCCTCACCTATTAGGTCAATTCACTTAATAACGAGGAACAAGCGAAATTCTCCTCTTCTATGGCCTTGGAATTCTAATGAAAAGTAAGAAATGAAAAGGATTCCCTGGAAACTTTCCTAACTCTTTCAAAGTGAGGAGGGGTGGCCAGAAAGCTTCCAGGGAATGCTGCTATGCCTTCTCCTTGCTACTTTGTTTCTCAGTGCATTTTCCCAGTTTGATTGAATCTGGCCTGCTTGTCAAAAATATGGCCACCTCTGCTTTGGAAATGCACTTCGACACTTTATTGTTGGAAACCTGTCAGGGTCTCGGTAAATTCCTCTACAAAAGCAGCTCAGCATTTTTGTCCAATCTGCAATGTCCAGATTCAGTTCATGGCCACAGAAACAAGATGATACCTTCCCATTCTCAATCAATGTATATCTGCCTCCCTCTGTAGAAACTGATGCTCATACTCCTTCTTTTCTGTGTTCAGTTACATCTGCTTGTGCAATGTTCAGGTTAGAATGCACAGGGAAGCCATTGAAATGCACAAGCACCTGGACAGCTTTAACAGGAAAGAGGAAACCCTTAAAGTGAACAAAATTTGGATACTAGCCCTGAAAAACACCAAAATCAAGACCCAGTCTATGCAAATGAAAACCACCCAGGATCAGGGTGGTTTCCAAGCAGGCAGTGGATCATTAATTAAATAGACACCCTGAAACCTTGCTATGCAACAACAGAACAATACACAGATTAACATGCAAATCGCTTCCTTCAACCAACAGTATATATACCCCATTCTCTTCCATGCCAGCATTCTCTGAAGATGCCAGCCACAGCTGTTTGCAAAATGTCAGAAATAAAGTCTTCTAGAACACAGCCTCATAGCCTGAAAAATCCACAAAAAAACCTAATCATCTATTTATTTTAAGTTTGTTCTAGAGCCAGCACAGTATAGTGGTTTGGATTAGGACTTTAGGCAAGCAGGGTTCAAATCCCTACTCATTCATGGAAATCCATGAGGTCACTTTATGCAAGTCACACTCTTTAGGCCTAAGAGGAAGGAAATAGCAAACCCTTTCTGGACAAGATCACAGTTAACCTAAAGGCACATAACCACCACCATCACCACAAATATCCTTGTTAAGCAATTTCTTTTATTTTCTGACTGGAAAGAATAATGTGGTTAGGTGCAATGTGGGCTGATAGACTTGTCCAGGAAGAAATTGATCACACACCAAAGTCTAATCATAGGCAAATGGAAGGCAAAAATAGGATTCAACGTTCATAGGAAAAATGAGGCAAGAAACAGAGTGCCCGACGTCTGCAAAGTCAACAGTTTGTTAATAGTGAACAACCTAAGAAGTGACTGTATAAGTGGACACCACCTATTTGCCTATATAGAAGTCAAATCAACTACATAATTGGAAGAAGAAAATGGAGAAGCTCCATTGTCCTTACCCCCCCCCCAAAAAAAAGCCAGACCATGAACTACTAATAGCAAAATTTAAAGATTAAAAACAGAACCATCATGCCAAAATACAACCCAAGGAACAGTCCCATAGAATTTAAAGATATGCGAGAAATACATTTGCATTATTAAGCCTAATTGACCAGGAGCCAGAAGAACTCTGTAATGAAGCCAGGGACATTGTCAGGGAGGAAAGCAGAAAGACACTATCTGTAGCCAAAAAGAAAGATAAGCCTCAATGGAGGAGAACATGAAACTCTACAAGCAGTCAAGGACACAAAAGAAGCAAAAATGAAAAGTGTCAGAAATGGAACCATAATTCTGAATGCAAATGTTCAATGACTGGTGTACAGGGGCAAAAAGAACTACTATAATAACTGATGCAGTGAAATAGAAGCTAACAACAAAAGGCACAGACCATGAACTACTAATAGCAAAAGCTAGAGTAAAGCTAAAGAACACTAAACCAAGCATCAAGCTGAAGACATACCTGCAGAATTTAATGTGAAAAATAAAGTTGTACTATTAAGCAAAATTGACTTGGAGCCAAAAGAACTCTATAATGAAGCTAGAGACATTGTCAGAGAGGAAAGTACAAAGGCATTATATGTAGCCAAAGAGAAAGATACACCTTAATAGAAGACAGACGAAACTCTACAAGCAGTCAAGGACAGAAAAAAAAGCAGAAATGAAAAGTGACAGAAATAGAACCAGAATCCAGAATAGAGATGTTAATTGACTTGTGCACAGGGATAAGGAGAACACTACAATAATCACTGCAGTTAATTAGATGCTAACAACAAAAAAGGAAGAACAAGAGGCCTCTTTAACAAGATCAGAGAAATTAAAGAGAAATTTACACCAAGAGTGGGGATGCTTTATGACCAGCAGGGAAATACATTATACAACAAAGAAGAAATAAAACGATCATGAAAACTATACATGGACAAACTATATTAAAGAGATGTAAGATTCATTTGAAGATTAACCATAAAAAGGTTAAGCTCCAGTTTTGTGAAAATTACGCTCAGAGTACTAGGGAGAAATAAATTCTCAGAAACAAGTGATATACCAATAGAACTACTTTAATCTATGGAGGCAGAGTTCACTGTACTTTTATATTACATGACTAGGAAGAAATAAAAGGATGATGGAAACAATAGAGATCACAGTATGACAGAATCATCTGTTGGAAATCTCCAGTTTTAAAAAATAAAATGAGTGCTGCATTTAGAACAATCAGAGCACTTGAGAGAAATAAATAGCCAATAACAGATGGCATACCAACAGAGCTGTTCCAAGCTATAGAGACAGAATCTACTCCAGTCCTAAAATCTGTCAATTTGAAAAACAAAATGATGGCCAGAAACTAGAAAGACTCAGTATACATTCCAATCCCCAAGCAGAGGGACTCAAAGAATTACAGTAATCACAGGACCGTTACATTAATTTCATATGTAAGAAAGGTGATGCTCCAAATTCTACAACAAAGACCTTTACCATATATGGATTGAGAAATGCCAGGTGTTCAGGCCGTGTTCAAGAAAGGAAGAGGTACTAGGAATCATAGAGCACACATATGCTGGAAAATAGAGCACACCAAAGAATGTAAAAAGTAAATCAGCCTGTGCTTTGTAGATTATAACAAACCTTTTGAATGTATAGATCATGAACAACTAAAGAAATGGCTGTGGCACAACAGTTGATTGTCCTTATATGTAACCTGTACTCAGGACAGGAAGCTACAGTTAGGATAGAATATAGAGAAACTGATTGGTTTCCAGATGGCAAGGGCTCAGGCAAGGCTGTATTCTTTCACCCTATTAAACTATCACCCTATCTATTTAACTTATATGCATAAAATATCATACATAAAGCAGGATTAGACTCAGAAGGAGGCATGAAAATTGGAGGAAGGAACATCAACAATCTAAGGGACTTTGCAGACCGCCCCTTTTTGCGCTGGATCAGGGCCACAGCAACCTCACATGGCAACCCCAATCTCGACTTTTGAGGGTGCAAAAAGGAGCCGCAAAAATCAGCTCCTTTTTGAGCCCATAGCCTTGACGGCACGGTTATATGGTGCTCCTTCGGTGCTGCTTCATCTGGAGGCAACACCGGTGGCACGCCATGCGGCACACAGTATAGGGGTGCTCTAGGGGGTGGAGTCAGGCATACATCATGAGGATGCTAAGGACTCTGCCCCCATTCTGGCCTTTCAGGCCAGCCTGTAAAAGGCCTAAGATATGCAGATGACATTGTACCACTAACAGAAAATAGCAAAATTTGGAAAGATTATTGAAGAAAGGCAAGGTAGAAAGTGCAAAGGCAAGTTGACTGCTGAACATTAAGAAAACAAAAATAATGACTGCAAATGATCTACATAATTTTAAAGCAAACTATGAAGAAATTGAAGTAGTTCAAGATTTTCTATACTTTAGTTCAGTCATCAACCAGAATGGCAACAGTAATTAAGAAATCAAAAGAAGACTTGGACTTGGAAGGGCAACTATGAAGGAACTAAACAAGCCCCTGAAGTGAAAATATATATCACTGAATACCAAAATTAAGACTGTCCATGCCATTGTATTCCCAATCTTTATGTATGATTGTGAAGACTATAAACAGTGAAGAAAGCTGGTAGAAAGAAAATCAACTTGTTTGAGATGTGATGCTGGGAAAGAGCTGGGCAAATACCGTGGACTTCTAGAAAGACAAATAATAGTGGCTGAGGTCTCCATTTGCCGGTGTAAATATGCAACTAAAAGAGGAGGATATGGTATAGTGGCAGAAGCCAAAGAGCCATGGGTGCTGCAACAAGTGGTGAAAACGGTATCTGTCCGGAGATAAAGATGCCCTGCTGGCTCTCAAGCTGCTCCTGTTCCCCATCACATCACCTGGGAGTGAGCCCCAATGAGACTTACATATTTCTGAGTAGAAATGTGTAACAATGGGCCCATACAGACAGGTCAAAATAAAGCTGCTTCAGGCTACTTTGGAGGTATGCTGTTTAAATGATGCATGTGTCCTAAGAGTCCGGAAGCCATGCCAAAGCCACACTCTAGTCCTAAGCACTGGAGCATGGCTTTGGCATGGCTTCTGGACTCTTAGGACGCGTGCAGCATTTAAACAGCATACCTCCAAAGTGGCCCGAAGCAGCTTTATTTTGGCCTGTCTGTATGGGGCCAATGTTTTCCTAAAGCTTGCATGTGCATGTCCCTATACATAGATCAATTTGGGACAAAGAAGGTGTGCTTTTTAATGAGATGTCGACACTTGTTTTTCCTTTAAGGTTTTAAGTTCCCACTGACCTGATTTCCTAGAAAGAAACGTATATTTATCATCTGTCTTCTAAATTGCAATCAGGTTTCGAGTTTCAGTGTCTAGGTGTTTAAACACACCTATTGTGTAAATACACTATTGCACAGACTGTGGAAGAATGTAAGGAAAGGTGACTTTTATTGATAGTGTCACAGATATTTGTGGGAAAGGATGAACAGCTTTGGCTTGGACCTCATGTCTGTCTATGTTTGGATCTGTGTGCCTAAAACCTGCCATTACAAAACCACATGTTTAAAAAAAAATTCAAAAGGATATGAAATCACAGTAAGCAACCAGCTTGCTACTAGCCCTGTGTGTAGAGGTGGGGTGTACTACTATTAAAAAATTTAGAAGAACCTTTTCATTGTCTTTCATATAGTGGGGAAGTTGGAGCATATGAGCTGTGATTTAGCATTTGCTGGGCACATCCAGAATTCAAATAGAGCCCAGCATTCTCAAGCATGCAAATCTCTCCCACAGATATTAATGGTGTAAGCAACCTGTCAGTTCCCAAGTTCATACTGAATTGCCATTCTCCCTCTGACTACCTCTAATGCTCTGTGTGTCTGCTGTAGTAATAACACATATTTTAATACACACACCTCTTTTGAATTAATGCTGTGGTCATACCATCAAACATCCATTGCACTCCTTAATGTTTTGTATAAATTCATCATCTCAGATCCCCAGGCAACAGAAGTTCTGAAGCTTTGTGCATTGTTTTCAATACCCTTATGCTTATTATTCCTTACTGGGCTGCTGTTTGCATTTGTGAGGCTTCGGGTTTTTTCAAAACAAAACAAAACAGTCCAGCTCTTGACTGCCAGACAAATCTTACTGTAGCCCAAGATATTTTGCTACCTCAGGCAGAATTGCAAATCGTTTCCTTTCCTCATAGTATCCAAAGCCAAGAATGTTATTTTGGCACCAAGAGGCAGAAAGGTCCTTGTGCATTCTTTCCCATTTCTAGCAATACAAACACAACAATAAAAGCCACTAGCTAACAATTTGCTTCTCTTTATGACACTTCAGATGTGCTGCAGGGGAGTGGGGGCTGCCTCTCATGTAACCTGTCCTTTCCCTAACCATATGAATGTCCAACTGTGACAGATATGCAACAACTGTCATTGAGAAGTTTTCAATAACAGCAAGCAAAATGGGGGAAATTCAAGGTCAATGTATGATAAGATTGCCTGTTTCTGAAGGCAGGAATAGAAGGAACAACCAGATTAGCAAACAAAAGCAGAGATTGAAAAAAAAGAGAAAGGGTAGCACAGGAAAGTGGCTGGGTGTATGACTGAAAGCTGGGCCTCAGCATCCTACACCAAAGAACTGGAAGTGTGACTGAAGTGTTCCTATGGCTCTCCACTCTCCTCAGATCACTCCAGATCACCTTTTTTCTCTCTCACTCAAGACAAAATGTAGTTGGCTTTCCTGGAAAGCTCCAAGAATGGGCATTCATTCTTTAAATGGATCTCTGTGACCCCTGCACTGTTTCATATCAAAAACATGACTTTTTCAAAACCAGAGGTAGATCTATGGGTACTTGTATTTTTTTTTTCTCCCCAGTTTTTGGCATAGTTGAGCAATCAAGTCCTCCCTCCCCGCAAGTCCCAGGACATAAAATTGCTTTCCCCCAGACCCACTAAAGTTGCACACACCTGCTCCCTACCATTGTAAGGAAGTTGGGTAATACCTCCAGGATCACATATTTCTTCACTGATACAACTCATAACTTCTCTGTAACAAGTAACCAAGCCAGGCCCAGGGCCCTGAGATTTCCAGTACTCCCCCCCACCAAAAAAAGTCAAGACTTATATTTTGCGTAGGCTTCTCTAGCAAGAGGTTATGAAATTGAAGAGTGTTCTGAAATTGTTTGTGAAACTCTGGCACATGACAGTCATTTGGCATAATGAGGAACAAACATTGGTAGCACCCCTCAAAGAATTTGAGATTTTAGAACTACACATTTACTATCTGCAATTTTCTTTATCTCATTGGTTCTGGTCAAGCAAGCCTTATAAAGCACATTCTTCTCCCCCTTCTTTACAGCTTTAACTACATTTTTATTCCGCCCTTTATCACAGCAGCTCAGGGCAGCATATATAGTCTCACTCTCCTCCACTATACAGCCATCCATCAAGGGAGGTTATGCTGAGAGATAGCAAGTGGCCCAAGGTCATCCAGGAACTTCAAGGCTGAATAAAGTCTCCCCAGTTTCCAACACACTCACAATTACACTGCTCTGGCCCTCTGACAGATGTCACCAAGGTCCCTTGAGCAATGTCACAGGGAACCTCTGCATAGAAGTAAACAGCAAGAAAAAGAACAATGAGCTCTGAAATTTCATTTTGTTTAGTTATGTGACAGAACATCTATGACAACTTTAACTTGTTTTTTCAAGATGATTGACTTGAAGCAAAATACTGTGGATGCTCTGGTAATCTTCAGAACTGGGTCTGTTCTTTGGAGAGTTTAGTAACCAGACCTAGATTCCCTCGAAAGAGTGCTGATGAGAGGCCGAGAAATGACATCTATAGAAGAGTTTGATGAACAACCTACATTAGTGCTTTCTGTTGCAGGAATGTACAGATTAAATTTTATAACCTCATTGAAGCTGATTTGGCTTCCCTCTAAATTCATCATATGTTTGATAAGTGCGGTCATGCTTGGAGAATGGTGTGCCATCAGACCTCAAAAAGTACATTTCCGAGCTGGGAAAGATGCCGAATGTGGTAACCAAAATGGTCACAGAGACAGAAGCTGTTTGGCTTAGAAATGGGGCAAGTAAAATAGGGATAGGATAGAGGTGTATAAAATTATTTGCACTGTAGAGAAAATGCACAGGGAGACTTTTTCTTGTCTCAGATTCAAAGTGCTAGAGAACCTGAGATCATCTGCTGAAGCTCAATGGTGGGAGACTGAGATAAATATATACTATGGTATACCATCTTAGATGGTTTTACAATGGGTTTAGGACATGATGTTCAACAGTCACTTCCAGTTCAGAGAAGACTGCCTTTGGACACCAGTTTCCAGTGTGAAAATTGGAGGTGCCTCCTGTCTCTTTAATAGTTGTATAGAATTAGAAATTTTCCTGCTTGTAGACTTTTAGTAGCCGTAAATGGCTGGCCATTGTAGGAGCAAATACTGGCTTACTAAGGGATAGCAGGGTATGATCCAGCAGGGTTCTTCTAAAGTTCATACCTGAAAAGGATTCCCAAAATTCCCTTCACCATTTCACTGCAGGTCAAATTCAGTGCCTAACTCAAGAACTACTTAGGCCTCCCTGTTCTACTTTTCTTGCTATTCTATTTTTCTTTTCAGTGTCATCTTTCCTGAGGTGACCTTCTCTTTTCCATCTCCAAGTTGCATCTTATGTTGCTCCTGCTTCTCTTCTCAGAAGTCATGTTTAATGGATAGATGTCCCAGCCATGCATTATGCAGAGTTGTAAGAGAGTTTGCGTTGATTATGTGTCTTTTAAAAATGCATACAGGTTGACTTTTCTTTGTTTGCTTTTTTTTATAGATTCATGGGGATCTGGAATAACAAGTGGTGCTTAATGTGTTTCAAAGCACGATTCATGCATTAAAATCTTGTTGAAGGTGGAGGAGAGAAGAAATCTTTCCTGGTCTACTTTGCTGTCACAGAACCAGACCGATATAGGGAACCTGTTTTCCCCTTTTCTCTACTTGGAGTCCAGTCTGGAGGTGATGTGTTATAGTATTTAAGTCAAGAATTAGGGGAAAGAGAGTTTGACTAAGGCTTCACAGACTGGCCTGGGGGCAGAGTCAGGGTGTGGCATCCATACAACTCACACCCCAACTCTGCCCCAGGCCTGTGTGACGCTACACGATGCACATGGCACACGGTGTCACAGTGCTCCTCTAGCACTGTATCTAGATGATGTAGCACCAAAGGAGTGCTGAAAAGCCATGGCTCTGGCAGCTACCGTGCCCTTTCTGTGGTCCCTAAGTCCCTAAATGACGTTTATATCCATTTACTACCAGTGGCGCCCTAGGCTGATCAGAAATAGAGGAGGTTACTTTCTGCTGGTAGTCTTACCATACAAAGACTATGCACGTTATTTTTGTGACTGAAATACTGACATTACTTGAGCATGTTTTAAGCAAGGATCATACTATTCAATTCTTCTCAACTGAGACAGATGTGAACATTAATCTTACCTGTATTGTAAAGTCCTAGAAGCAGAAAAACAACCTAGCCTCAGCCCTAGGTGTAAAATGTCACAGATAGTCCTGGAGAATAGACCAGCATGGGAGGTGTGTCATTAGAATCCTTTAAAAAATCCTCATGCCTACAAATGTAACATGTGATGCCTTTCACCAATATGGATAAGCCCAATGGTGAGTAGAGGGGCAAGAGTTGGCAACATGGAGTAAAGAGGGACACAAGCGTCTAGCAAGAACTGGAACAATAAGGGTCAAAGAGACTCTGTGGAGTTCCAAACAGGTGTGAATCCAGAGCTCTGTCTCCCTTGCTTCTTTTTATCAGGGCTCCTGGGATGTTGGAGGCAAAAGAACCCAGGGAATCTTGCAGCCGCAGGTAAACCTTCAAGCTCTGGCTGCGCAGTGGTTAAATGCCAATACTGCAGCCACTCACAGCCACAAGGTTGTCAGGTTGATGCCAGGCAGGGCTCCAAGGTCCACTCAGCCCTCCATCATTTCGTAGGTCAGTAAAATAGTATCCAGCTTGTTGGGAGCAATTGGCTTACACATTGTAAACCACTTAGGGAGTATTAGTTCACTGATAAGCCTTACAGAAATGTATTTGCTATGTCTATAACCTTGCATTCCAAGGCACATCCATGGCCTTCAAAAGTACCTCATGGCACTTGAATAGTTCCAAAATTTAGGACTCAGTAATGTTAACTTTTCTGGCCTGCTAGATAAAAAGCTGCAGGTAGCTATAAACAAGCCCGCCAAAGTTTGTAAGCTGAGAGAACAAGAGATGTACCATCCTACAAGCTTGTCTTGAGCCAACACCAGGAACCTCAGAACACAAACGACCTAGATATTTAAGTAATTTTTGTTACAATTACCTGCTCCTTTGTAAGCTCACTGCTAACATCTTTATATCTTACGTTGAGGCCAAAGCCTTTTAGCCTAAAAGCTTCATTGTTCAAGGCAAATTAGATCATGTTTTCTGACAGAGCTGTAGTAATAGTGTCTAATTTGCACTTAATGTTGTGGCTTCTGAGAGGAACTTTTCTGACCTCACCACAAACTTAAAACAATTAAGGAAAAGTGGGCTCATGGAAAACCTGAGGTGGTGGGAGAGGGAATTTGGATTCTAAGCAGTCCAGAAAGAAGGATGCTTATGCAATGGTTGACAAACCATTCTTGATGAGGTGTGGTGGATCATGGTAAACTGACGGAGAAGGGAAAATTAATCCTACTCAGGCAAAGCTGTCTTGCACCCTTTCTTCCCTGGCTGCATCTGCACTGCAGAAATAATGCAATTTGACACCACTTTAACTACCATGGCGCCATGCTAGTAAATTATGAGATATGCAGTTTGTTGAGGCACCAGAGCTCTCTGATAGGATAAATATCTCACAAAACTGCAGATCCCAGAATTTCAATACATTGGGCCATGGCAGTTGAAGCAGTGTCAAACTGTGTGCAGATACAGGCCCCGTCATGAAAGACAGCTGTGTCAGACTTGGGGCAATGCCAACCTGTCCTACCCCCATAGCCTATATTCCATCTTGTCTAGGGCATATGTGGCCAGAAAGGAGAGCAAGGAATGGAAAAGTCCCCTTGCATGAGCATCCTTCTAGTCTTGATACTTCAGATTTGAGTCATAAATCTGTTGCTGACATTGGAT
>NC_056525.1:124973405-125119210 GCF_019175285.1 Sceloporus undulatus
TCAATCGGACCCCCTGTAGAATTCTTCTACACATTACTCACCTTCTTGCATCACAATAGTGTACAATGGCACCTCCCCCTTCATGTCCCTCTGGCGCGATGGGCATGCGCGGGGCACACATCGTTCCCAGGGCGGCTGGTGCTAGCACTGGGCTTATTCAGGAGGGAGCCGGCAGGCCGGATTTTGAAATGTGCACTCACAGTGGCACATCCCCCTTCAGCCCTTTCTGGCGCAGCTGGCATGTTGTGGGGTGGTACTCATTCATTATCAGGCAGGGATGGCACTGGTGCTGGGCATCTTTGGGGTGGAACCAGCAGGCCGGTTTCTAAAGGTGTGCTGCTCCCACCGGCCAACTTCCTCCTTCAATTCCCTCTGCGCAAGGTGGCATTGCACGGGGGGGCAGGCCTGCTCATTCCCAGGCAGGACTGGCGCGTTTACATACCAACAGCTGCCCAAAGCCACAATCATTAGCCCGGTTGGTTTGGGGGAGAGGGAGGCTCAGCATCTTCAGCCTGAACCAAACCACCTTTAAATACTTTGCCTGTCCACAAAGATAGTTAAAAGCAATATAGTGGTAAAGGGACTATGGACTTCTGGCACCCTTCGCCTACTACAGGAATGAAAACTAACCTCAGCGGAAACTGGAAGCCTGAGCAGGCTGGCACTTGACCTAAATATCCCTTCTGTCAAAAAAACCTTACCATTCAGTCCTGTTGACCTGCAAGCCGACTGGTTATAAAATGTTAACCTACTCCCTGTTGTATTTGTGTGCCTTCATTTCTGACTTTTGTGACCTAAGACCCTATCATGGAGTTTTTTTGACAAGATTTGTTAGAGGGTTTGCCATTGCCTTCCACTGAGGCTGATGAGAGTGTGACTTGCCCAAGGTACACCAGCAGGTTTTATGACTGAGCTGGGAATTGAACCTTGGTCTTCAGAGTTCCAATCCCATGCTCAAATCACTAAGCCACACTGGATCATCTACAAGCTTCCTATTTTCACATAGGTGCATTTTTCTACTGCTTGCTGCCCTTATTTCTTGCTACCTTGGCTGGGGGCAGAGGGAAGGTATCCCACTGCCCCCCATCCAGGCCCACCTGGACTTGCATATTCATTTACCACCCGCACTGTGCACCAGCAAGACTGTTGGGCCAATCCAGTTCTATTTATGTCTGCTTATCTATGCAACTGCAGGAACAAAAAGTGGTTGATGATACATGTTTAGGATGTGACCAATGCCTCCTCATCCACAGACTCCAGGTATTTAATTAATGTGCCTAGATTGGGATGAGGGAACACTGGTTTGGCTGCCATAGTAATGGAGTGTGTCCTTTCTTTAAACTAACCCACTTCTCTTCGTGAATATTTTCCTTCCTTGTGCAAAGCTATAACACACATTCACAGAAAAGAAAAAATGTTCATAGGAAAACCCCTCTCCTACTCAATTCTAGTTTGATGCTATGAGCTCCGGTACTTTTCATCTCTGGGTGGAGTTTCTTAGCAATTCTGTGTCCCCAAACTCCGCATCCTAACCAAAGGCTCTCTACAGTCAAACTATTAAACAAACTCCCTGTAATCTACAATTAATGATAAGGTATTAGAGAGAAGGCCTTTATCAACCTGGTACAAGGCTGGTGGAGGGGGATTTTTAAATTTCCTCCTTCTTTTCAGCACTTTAAATTGGACTGCACCCACAATCACAGAAGCTCAATGGGGATGTTACACTCTGGACATGAGGAGATACAGTTGTTATTCCCCTCCTGCCACTCCCCCTTCACACAGCAGGGCGAAATAACAAATATCAGTTTAGATGAGTTCCTATTTTTTATCTGAACCCTTTTCTTCAAAACCTGGTAACAACAACTCGATTTTCCACTCGGAGAAGCTACCTAAGTACATTGTGATTTATCACAGGGAAGTTTCTCCTGCAGCTATATAAAGGACCCTCTCCACACTGTACATATGGATGGTCCCATAGCTGGGGATGCTGCCTTTGCTATGAGTTTGCCTTCATGCCAGAATTATCCCAATCAATGGGCTGCCCTGGTTATTTTCCAGAGAATGTGCTGTGCCCAACACTGCAATAATAATAATCATATTATCGTCCTCATCCCATGTATCTGTACGTGTGCAAGGAAGTGAGTAAAGAGGAAGAGAGCCCAATCTAAAGTTTGAATGCCCATTCAGAAGAAAATGTGCTTTTGTATTTTTGAGGCCATTCTGCCCCATCAGGTTTTCTGATACCGTCCGGTGGGCTGTTTTTAGGCTGCTCAGTAGGGGAGGGGAGGTGCCCAGCTCTGTCAAACCATACCTTTATATTGTCTGAGGGGGAATCTGCCTAGAATCATAGAATCATAGAGTTGGAAGAGACTCAGGCCATCCAGTCCAACCCCCTGCCATGCAGGAAATCACCATCAAAGCATCACCAACAGATGGCCATCCAGCCTCTAGGAAGGAGACTCCACTACCCTTCGGGGAGTTTTGTTCCACTGTGAACAGCCCTTACTGTCAGGAAGTTCCTCCTAATGTTGAGGTGGAATCTCTTTTCCTGCAGCTTGCATCCATTGCTCCGGGCCGGGGGAGAACAAATTACTGGTGCTGACATCTTTCAAAATTCCTCCAATATTTTCCTGACACAGAACCTCCAGATTCACTCGCTACGCTTAAGTTTGCAATGAATTTTTTCTACAGTTTCAGTGTAGCCAAATTCATTGCAACTTAAGTGTATGCTAATGCAAACATAATCCTCAGAATGTCATGGTAGTACAATAACTCTCTTTTGGTCAGAATCCTGTTGGCATCATACACCTATGGATGTCCCTGTAGATACGTGTGGACTTCTTTTTTGGCTGTTGTGTTAATTGATGTTTCAGTTCTATTACATAAGTGGAGTTCCACAATGTAAAAGAACTCCTGGAGAACAGGAGAAGTCCCACCAACAGCTGTAAGGGGCAAAGTTGTCCCCAACTTCAAAAAGAGGATCTCAACAATTATCACCCAGTTAGTCTGACATCAATACCAGGAAAGATGCTAGAGCAGCTCATTAAACAAAGAGTCAGTGCACATTTAGAAGGGAATGCCCAATCACAAAAAGTCATATAGGGTTCAGAGAAACAAATCATGCCAGGTTAATTGATCTCTCTCTCTCTCTCTCTCTCTCTCGACAAAATACCAGTCTGGTGTGGAGGGGACACTGTGGATATCGTATATCTTAATTTCCGTAAGGCCTTTGATAAGGTTCCCCATGACATTCTTGCAAACAACTAGTAAAATGTGATTATAACATGCAACTGTTAGGTGGATTTCTAATGTGTTGACTAGCTGAACCCAAGGGTGCTCAACAATGGCTTCCCTTCATCCTGGAGGAAGGACCAGTGGATCCCACAGGTGGTTCTGCACTGGCCCAGTACAGAACCCTGTGGGATCCCCTGGTCACTTCTTCGATGAAGAGGAGCCATTGTTGAGCACCCTTTGGGTTCAGCTAGTCAACCAATTAGAAATTAGACTTGGATGAAAGAATGGGGGCATGCTTTTCAAATTTTCAGACGACACCAAATTAGGAGGATACCTAATTCCCTAGAGGATAGCTAATGCCCCAGAGGACAGGATCAAAATTGAAAACGGCCTTAATAGATTAGAAAGTTGGGCCAAAATTAACAAAATGAATTTCAATACAGAGAAATGTAAGGTATTGCACTTAGGGCAAAAGAAAAGAAAAGAAAAGATATAGGATAGGGGCATTATGGATATGGGCCTCAATCATTATTTGGGGGGGGGGGTTGAGCCCCCTGTTCCATTTTGGTGTTGCTCATTGGGTTAATGTTGTTGCATACCTGTTCTGCCCTACCTTTCTGTTTAACTTGCATTATTTCTAAAATTAATTTTGGGAGTGGTGTAGCTGCAACTCTGTGGCAATTTTCAGTGCCTGTCTCTCCTGCAACACTTTACAGTGCAGTCACATCAAGAACCTTTTTGTGTGTGATGTGCACAAAAAAAAAATCAATGTGTATATGCACTCATTTCCCATCAGTACCCTGTATGGAGAAAAGATAAGAAATGAAGGTTGCAGAAAACTGTCTGTTTTCTCTCTGAACATGAACTGGAAATAAATCAGTTTAAGTATAATATCCACAATAACAAAGAATATTTTGTAACCAAGGTCAAGAACTATGGAACCCTAAAATCTAGAATGGATGGTAAAATTTATAACCCCTCCCCATATTCTGACTACTCTGGAGTACATATTTGAACTATATGATCAAGAGTGGCTCCACACCAAATGCTGGAAATAGAAACAGGGAATGAGCTTTCATGCCCCACTTGTAAAAAAAATTTTGAAGTCTCTGGCAATGGGCAGATGGGATGTTACTTTAAATGGCTTGTTGGTCTAATCCACCATGGCACTTCTTGCATATACTAGGAGTAATTACAAAAGGGATACAAAATGCAGTCGTGGCCAGGCTCCAAAGAGCTACTTTAGATGTGCCCAATGGGATGTTTGTTAACTGTTTTTGCCCTTGGATGAGCAAACCCTGCCCTTCCATTCCATATCACAATTTGCTTTGCAAAACTCTATTAGTTTCAAATGCAGTTTGAGGTGTATGGGATTATGGTTCTCAATTATGCAGAAATTCACTAGTTACACACAGACTCCCTTGATCTTAGGCAACACTTATAAAACTGTGTGTTTTCTAATTGTCATCTCCATATGAAAACATCCCCTATACAATAGGTCCAAAAATAACTACCTGTCTCTCTCAGCAGTTTATATAACTATGACGAGATACAGACCACCAATTTGGGGCGGGCTGTAGCTGCCCCTTTGCGCCACGTATTGGGGCCAGGCAGCCACAGGAATAGCCCAAACGCCCCAATACGGTGCTTTTCGGGACCAGGGAGGAGCAGCAAAATGCCGCTCCTCCCTGGTCCTGAAAAGGGGTATCCTTGGGGCTTCATGCCCCAGGACACCCCAGGAGCCGCAGCCAGGGGAGAAAGGGGCCACTCGGCCCCTTTCCCCCTTGCACCGTTCCCGTGGCAATCTAGCTGCCGCTGAAACGAGGCGCCCTCCAGGAAGGAGCTCCATTTCAGAGCTTCTTCTGGCGCCACTGAAAGAGCACCACAAGCACCCTGTGGCAGTGCCAAGACATGATGGCCGCACCGCACCATTTGGACGCAATGCGGCCGTCACGTCAAAAGGGCGTTGGCACCTTTTTGACGTCCTGGTGACATACTAGGGTTAGGGAGTGTCTAAAAAGGATGCTCCCGGGCAACCCTAGTACATCGCCAGGATGTACTAAAAGGCCCATCTGTACAGGGCCAATGAAGGCCACTTAGGATTAAAAACAAACTGTTTTTACCAAATGAAAATTTGTTATTATCCTTCTAAAGGCCCTCATGAATGATCCTGGAGACTTCTCTGGACATGAAATTTCTCCAGTAAGGAAGGCATAGCTGAAGAGATCATGTTTCTTATAGTCATTTCCCTCTTTCGGTGGGCTGAATGCCAAACTACATACAAACGGCACTGAACATATCAACGGCATTTACATTAGTCTCTTGAAAATATTTAATTAGATGATTAGGGAGGGCTACATTAAGACTAGGGAGATCATCACATTCAATTTAAAGTGACTTATCCCCAATGGGATAAAGTCATGTTTAATTTTAAAACCAGGTGTTATCACACACAGCTGCAGCTGGGCATGTTCAACTCGTATGCAGCCCAGATCACAGGAGTGCTTATCCTGCAGCTTTTCAAAAGCAGGAGCTTGCAGTTTTGAAAAGCTGCTAGATAAGTGTGGCTGGGATCTGGGCTGCAGATGGATTGCATTCGCCCAGTCACAGCTGAGTGCGATAACACTTGCTTTTAAAATTAAATGCAACTTATTCCCATCAGGGATAAATCACTTTCAATTGAATGCAATAATCTTCTAGGACTTCAGAAAATCCTTCCTTCACAAACTGTGGCCTTAATGAAAGTTGTCTCTCTCAATAATATCAAGTCGAAGGCTTTCATGGCTGGCATCCATAGTTTTTTGTGGGTTTTTTGGGCTATGTTGCCATGTTCTAGAAGAGTTTCTTCCTGACATTTCACCAGCGTCTGTGGCTGGCATCTTCAGAGAATGCTGACATGAAAGAGTGTGGGGTATATATATATACTGGGTGACCCTGGGTAGGGAGGAGTGATTTCCATGTTAATCTGTGTATTGTTCTGTTGTTGAATGGTGAGGCCTCAGGGAGGATATGCAAAGAGGATTAATGTCTGTTTAATTAGTGATCATTGTCTGCTGGGAAAACCCCTGACCCTGGGTGGTTTTTCATTTGCATTCACTAAGTCTTGGGCCTTGTTCCCACAGAGAATTCAGTGCCTGATCCAAACTGATGAATTGGCACAAAAATATTTCCTGGTTCCCTCTATGTTTGCACCAACTCTACCAATTCGGATCAGGCACCTTGGCCTCCCCTAGCCCTGACCGTCCCCAGCCCAGCCTCCTTGTTGGCTTCTTCTGGCCTCCATCGGCCTCTAACTGACTTCCTCAGCTTCCCTGTGGCCTCCTCTGTTCCCCATGGCCAGGGAAACTTGCAGAGAAGCCTCCCTGGCTTCTCTGCGACCTCTTTCCCAGCTACCCCCTGCCTTCTTCTGTTCACCGTGCCTGCAGAAGGAGGGAAGGAGGTTGCAGGAAGGCTGAAGAGAAGCTGGTGGCCCAGGTATGGCGAGGCAGGGAGGCTGGTGATGGGGAGATGGCCAGGGCCATTGCAGCTGCCCCCCCCCCATGTCACTGGTGGCAGAATCAAATCCATCCTGCCTAGTTCCCACTTGGGCCGGGGAAGATTCAAATCTGCCTGTGGTTCCCACTGGGATTAATCAATTTATCTGAGAATAAATCGATTCATTCCACCAAAAACCACCCCTTTATCCCAGTGTCTTTTTGACATGGATTAAATGGGTAAAAACTACGGCTCTCTTTTCTGAATCGCTTCAGCTATTCGAATTAAGTGGGAACCATCGTGGTTTAAATCGGATCATTTCAAATCACAATCCGGTTTAAACTATAGTGGGAACAACCCCTTGATTTCACTGTTTTTCAGGACTAGTAGCAAACTTTGTTAACTTTAAGAGTTTCTTTTTTCCTGTTGAAGTTGTCCAGGTGTTTGTGGATTTCAGGGAAGCCACTGATATCCACAAACACCTGGACAACTTCAATAGGAAAGGAGAAACCCTTTAAGGGGCTGTACAGACCAGCACTTTGTGCCAGCCTGCATGCGCAGTGAGGGCTGAGTGTCCGCATGCTCAAAGCCCTTACCACATCACCTGACCACCATTATGTTGTGCACCTGTCCACACGGCTCGTGCCAAGATGATGCATGCTGGGTGCAGCACCCAAACAGCGCTGCATGGAAGGGGCATCATGGCACTGCGGTGTCCTTCTGGGATGCAAAAAGAAGCCCCTTTTAGGGGCTTCTTTTTACTTCCGCCTGAGGCTGCGGCATGCAGTTGCCACAGCCTCCATCCGGGGCAGAAAGGGGCGGCATTGAGCCATCCGTGTGTACAACCCCAAAGTAAACAAAGTTTAGCTACCAGTCCTGAGTCCTGAAAAACAGCAAAATCAACACTCAGCAAATACAAATGAAAAAGCACCCAGAGTCAGGGGTTTTCCTACCAGACAATGATCATTAATTAAACAGACACTAATCCTCTTTGTATATCCTCCCACCCTGAGGCCTTGCCATTCAGCAATACACAGATTAGCATGGAAATCACTCCTCCCTACCCAGGGTTACCCATTATATATATATATATATACCCACTCTTTCATGTCAGCATTCTCTGAAGATACCAGCCACAGATGCTGACGAAACATCAGGAATAAACTCTTTTAGAACCTGGCCACATAGCCTGAAACGGCCACAAAAAAGTATCTCTCAATAATGTTCCCTTCTCACAGAGAAGGGAAACTATCATTGGTTTCCAAAAGAAACAACCATGCTTACTTCAAGCAATAACTGTTGTAAAAAAATTACAACTTTTAAAAAATGAAATAGAATTACAGGAACATAGATGAAAATATTCCCGTTTACCAGAAATGTGTGTTAAATATCATATCATGGTAATCCCTGCAATAACAACCACTTTACTTTGCTTTATTATTTTTCCTGCCTCCCTCTCTAAAAGTAATAATCTTTTGAAAATCCCACCACTCTGAATTGTAATAATGCTGATTGACAACCTCATTTTTTCTACTGTTGCTTGCGTTCTTTTCCCCCCTCCCTTTTTTATTCTTTAAATGAAAAGCAAACATTCTGCAGGCTTCCTGTTGCATTTTACAGATATCAGTATTAAAGGTTTTAAGAATAGCATCTATATTCTTTCAGTTCATGTAGGCCCTGTGGATGTTTGCTGTCAATAAAACACCAACAGGGTCTAGAAGATGAACTAAAGACTAATTAAGTTGGGGTCACTCTGGGAACAGAAGAATCTGATCCTGATCAAAAAGAACGGAGCATCTCTCATTTTTGCACCTCAGTAGAATTTCCCAGTGGGGCCCAGGCTTCTGTGAAGCTCTTTGCAGTCAATAGTCTAAGAACTTGTATTAGCATAATAAGAAATAACAGGGGAATTTGAACTGAAGGGGTTAGTTCAGCCTTATTGCCATAGAGTAAAACACCAAAATTCGTGTTCCTTTTTCCTTTCCTTAAGGCTGCTCTCACACTCAAGAGAAAGCAACCTTGGCTGACCAGTGCACATTGGGATAACTGCTTGATAAAAAAAAGCAGGCACCTTTGTATGTACCTTGACAGTTTTCCAGCAGTGGAAAAGATCTTTCTGTGCAAGTGATGGCTGCAGATTGCATCAACAATATGGCTGCTTTCCCCTGCTGTTTATATACTCTGAAAGCAGCTGAACTCCTTTGCAAAGCAATGATAAGCTATATGTGTCTTTCTGTCCTGAATATAGGACAAAGAATGAATTCCATGATGAGCCACATCAGTGTGGAAACCCAGTTTGGTTTTTTGTAAGGGGACATCCTGTAATTTATTGGAGTGAATGGGGTCATCCCATAAACATTTCCACATCATGTACGTACAAACACCAACAAAGGTGAAACGGATATCAATTGGCACTGTAACATCATCAGTACCGATGTCCACTTGCGGATAGGATCGATAGCAGTGTTTGATCAGGAATGTAACAAACTGGGAGTTTGACATAGGAAAAGCTTAGGTTAACTGACCACCAGTTGCTTTCTACTGCCTCCATTTTCAAGACACCTTTATGCAGACAATTATTAACAGCTATTTTATTTACTACAATTGTTTTCTGCTTTTCCTTCAGATGTGCTCAGAGTGCAATGTATTGCTGTCTCTAGTTTATTCTCCCAATAATGCTGTCATGTAGGTCAGGCAGAATGAGAAAGGGAATGCTTTAAGGTCATCCAGTGAGGTTTTTGGCTCAGTTGTGAAGAGATAAACCTGGATCTCACAATCCTCAGTCCAAACCATAATTGCTTCATCCATATTTTAATGTTAGCCACTTCAGATATTTTGTAGAAAAATCAAATAGACTTTATTCTAAATTTGTATTACTATACTGTACTTACTATACTGTTTATATTACTATAAACAAAACCTGACACTCTGCATTCTGGACCAACTAAGCACAACAAAGATGGTTACCACACTGAGATACAATATACAAATGTGGACAACATTCTATTCCTTTCCCTTCTTACCCCCCTCCTTTTTAAAGCAAACCCCAAAGTGTTTAGGATTAGTGATGAATCAGTGTTTCATAATGGTAGTAAATTTTATTTCTGGTTATCTTTACTCAAGCAAGATGTCAGGAATCCTAGACTCAAGAAAGTGGGGGTCTGATAAGTCCTCAGCAAGGTCAGCAATTTGCTTCAGTTGGATCCAGGCAACAACTGTGGCCAGTACTATCCATCCAGCTTCTTTGTATAGGAACACTCTATTCCTAAGGAGCAGACTAATATCATCCAGATCTCAGGTGTCAGAACTCCAAAGCCAATTACGGACCAATATTCACATTCACTTTAGGTTCTGTTCATATTATTGTTGTAATTGCTTTAGATGTAGTTCTTCCAGCTTGCTTGCTAAGGGGGGAATTGCTTGTTAAGGGGGGATGGGATGCTTTGGCGGGATAGCTGCATAGGTTTGGAATGCACTGTTTAATTAGTCGGAGACATCTGCAGACCTTGTCCAAGGTCAACCTGGTTTCTCAAGCCAGCTAGCCTGGGAAGCAAGCAGGAGGGGTAACTGTGGGCAGTAGAAGGCGGGAGAGGAAAAAAGGAGTACTTTTAACCTGATGTTTGAGGCTTGGCTTTCAGAGTTCTCTAAGAAGTCTGTCTGACCACTTTTCATCTATATATCAATAAACTTCACTGCTTTTAAGCAAGTTGCTGTTGTTGGTTACTGGTGAAGGTTGTTGGATCTTACATCAGTAAAGTCATGGATAGATTATTTTAATGCACAATATGGTGGACCGCCAGGTGGTAATATAGCCTTCTCTTCTTGTGTGTTATAAGTCTTGTTAGCATTTCATTTAAGAAATCTTGAGGTCTATGTATAGCTAGGAATTTACCCCAGGTTGGGTAGGGATAATGCCCATAAAGGTCTGACATATCAATGAAAAGTAGTTCATAGAAAAATGGGTGTAAAATATGGCTGGCCCTGCCATTGGGGCAAGAAAGGCATCTAAGGCCCCAAACAGACAGGCCAAAATAAAGCTGCTTCAGGTCACTTTGGAGGTATGCTGTTTAAATGATACATGTACGCTAAGAGGCCAGAAGCTGCGCCAAAGCCACGCTTTAGTCCTAAGGACTGGAACGCAGCTTTGGAGAAGCTACTGGCTTCTTAAGATGTGTGTGTCATTTAAACAGCATACCTCCAAAGTGACAAAAGCAGCTTTATTTTGGCCTGTCTGTTCGGGCTCTAATTCATTGGAGGTCAAAGTTGTGTATAGCCTATATCCTGCTATATGCCACCTAGGCTAGTCTGCTATCATCAACTGTGGTGGCTGTAAATGTTGAAATAAGAATCAGCTCCCAGTCCAGTTGGCTTCTGTACATGGAAAGGGGGGAGGCACCATCTTGCCCTTTGCCCCAGGCAGCAAAATGTCTTAAGCCCGCCCAGGTATAAAAACAGTGCATGCTGCTGCTGTGTCACCTGATAACAGATCCCCAGTCTACCTCTGCTGATGTCTTGTGGTCAGTTTGAAACCATGTATGGTTTTATGTAAAAATGTGGAGAGAAGTTACTGTACATACAGAAGCAATCCTTTTATTCCCTCCACCTACCTCCACCCAGCCATACACCAAAGTGCTCCATCCAGCAAATAGTTATCTCAGATGAACCTGTTGTTGCTGGGCTGCTTTATCTCAATCCAATAGCAAAGCTAATGAGGGGTGGGTGTCTGTGCAAGGATGAAAATCTGGGTGAGAAGCACCTGCCTTCCAGCCACAAACCAGAGATTGGTCATGTTAAAATGCCATCAGCCCTCTCCTGCTGTGAACAGAATGCAAAGAGAGTGGTCTACAAAGTTTCTCCTGACTTGGAGGGCAGCAAAATAAGAACAAATGTATGCCAGCCAGAGGTTAAGAAATAGTGCTAGAGACATCATAAGCCATTAAGAGCAGGAAGAGGAAATGAGTTGCTAATGTATCAGTATTACTCAGTGCATCTCTTGGCATAATCTTTAGTAAGAAAACAAAATACAAATTGCATGGCACATCATTTTCAATAAAGGAAGTTCCTACAATAATAGTGTGTGATTGTTTTCCAAGTAAATTGTGCTCTGATGCTCCCTTGCAGCACATTGATGACAGCAGCTGATCCCATGGATTCCCATTCTGGCATTGGATATGCCTCACCAGCACCTTCACAGCCCATCAGGAAAAGTATTTCTCTGCCTCATGGTGGAATGACTGGTTTGCATTTAAAGCAATAGGCACGTCCTTCCTCTCCATGAGGAAGAGTACTGCTAGAAACATATGAGGTCATGACATGAGCAGGGAGAGGTATCCATCCCATATTTAAGGTTTTCCACATGTATGTAGGGCTGTTCCCTAGCAAAGGAACTCTGCATCGTCTGAGGGGGAAAGTGTCCAAAAATCCTTCCCAGATTCTGCTTTGCCTCCTTTGCTGTGTTTATAGGTTTTCTATATCACTCCTGTATGCATGAGCATGCACGCATACGCACACGCATTTGGATTTCCCCTTCTGAAGCAATGCTAGACAGAACATTGTGGGGCAGCACATCAGAGCTATAGGGCAGTTTTCAGGTAGGAATCCAACTTAGAGGCCTACCCACATCAAGAAATGTGCCTCCAGATTGGGCATTGAATGTGTTTTTCTTAAAAAATAAAAATGGCAGCATAACAGTGGGGCAGGAGTATATTTCTGATAGAAAAACAAATCAAAAGCTTGCCACCAGACTGAAGCCCCACACATGTTTTTGCTTCACAATAAAAATGAAAATGTGCTTTTTAAAAGAAATCTTGATAAAAGTGAAAAAATAAGTCATGTTCTTAAAGCAGTAAAAAGGTGTAAAAAGTAACCAGCAGAAACCTATACAGAGGACTTCACAACTTTCCCTCCAAAACACCTCTCCATACGGGCATATAGCTAATGGGGGGGGGCACAAAATGAGGGCACTGAGCCCCCAAATCTGAATTCTTCCTCAGTTAAGTTCAGTCCCGAAATTTCTGTCACTGCAGTGACTTAAAACTCCAGTGCAGTAGATAGCAAGACAGTCTAAGTATCCAAAGAAATGGGGCAGGCACAGTGACCAAAGGAATGTGAACGCACCAAATAAGAGTTTTAGCTGTGAATGATTTTCAATGTTTCACTCTCTGCAATGCTAGGAACTAGGAGACTGAAAGAAAATTTGGCAGAATTCTTATTTGGGGGGAATGCCTACATTCAGCTACACCCTTGTTTCCATCTGAGCTAGAAAGAGTATGTGTGGGGGAGATGTAATAAAGAGAGCATACACAGTCTAACTGAAAAATAACTTTTGCCAAAAACATCCCTATCTCTTGAATATTTCACAGATGAAAAGCAAATCCATTACACAGAGATATATATTTTTTTAAATGTCAGCAATTTTGTTGCATTAACTGTAACCACATTCAGAATATTGGATACAGTTCTGGGCTCCACATTTCAAAAAGGATATTTCATACTAGAAAACGTTCTGAAAAAGGAAATCAAATTTACCAAAGAGTGCTTCGAGTACCTTGTTTATATGGAAAGCCTAAGGGGCTCAACAGACCACCCCTAAGGGGCGGCTCCATGGCACCCCTTTACTCACCGGATCAGAGGTGCAACAACCATATGCTACGGTCCTGATCTGGCCTTTCCACTATGCAAAAAGAAGCTGCAAAAAGCGGCTGCTTTTTCCGCTGTGGAAATGGTGCCCTGGCTGCCACTGCACCTTTTCAGCACACCTTTGGCACAGCATGTTTAAATGCTGCACCAATGGAGCACTATGATGCTCCCCACCATGTGTTTGGGTGCATGGTATGACACCGGCGTGAGGGTGGCCAGCTTGCATATGCCATGCCCCCATGTTTCCCCCACAATGGCATATAACGCTGGTCTGTACAGGCTCTAAAACAATTAAGGAAGGATTCCCAGATGGAAGAATAGTTGGCTGAGGATTCTGGGAGTTGTTGGCTGGTACATCTGGAGGATATTGGATCAGTCAAGACTGAATTAGGGTTGTTGTTTTTTGTCTCAGAAAAAGATTATCCTGAATTGTACATGATATCCAATGGTTGTGGGAGACATGAATTAATGGTTATAAAAGTGTGCAATGTGTGGAGAAAGTGGACAGAAAGAAGTTATGTCTCCTCTCATAATGATAGTAACAGAGGACTAGGGCTTTGTCTACATATTTAGACCCTCCCTCCTCAGCTTACTGCAGCCTGCTTACATGACACAGGGCCAAAATCCCAAATTGGGTCTGGATTGTTTTCACAATGCCTGCACCAGGTTCAGGGTTTCTTCTCCCTAACCCGCACTTAAATAACTTACCATTTGTTCTGGGTTTGGGGTAAAATTTCAGTGACAATGGCAGCTGCCTTTTCACTCATGGTTCCCATTCCTTGTCTGCAGGTGTGAATCTTAGGCTAGCCCAGGTATAATCAGAGTAAGGGCTGTTCGACAGTGGAACACACTTCCTAGGAGTGTAGTGGAGTCTCCCTCCTTGGAGGTCTTCCAACGGAGGCTGGATGGCCATCTGTCGGGGATGCTTTGATCTTGATTTCCTGCATGGCAGGGGGTTGGACTGGATGGCCCTTGCGGTCTCTTCCAACTCTATGATTCTATGATTCTAGGTGCCCAACATTGATAGTTTGGCTTGGTGCTTTGTTCTGACCTCAGCAGCTATGCTGGGCATTGAGAAGGCAGCTGTCCAACATCACTGGGAAAACACTCAAGGTAATGGGAAAATTCAGGGCCAGAATACTCCAATGGTAACCCATAGTCTTCTGGCAAGTATAGATGAGCCCCAAACCACATTAAATGAAATATACAATGCAGTGGGAGAGGGAGGCTTAAACATCCCTGAATTGTACATGATATCCCGTCCAGATCAGGACCAACCACCCCTGCTTGAATAGAGATAATGAAATCATCCTGAATAGCTTGCTCCATTATTATTATTATTATTATTATTATTATTATTATTATTATTAAGCTTTATTTATATAGCGCTGTAAATTTACACAGCACTGTACATACAATCTTTTAATTAGACGGTTCCCTGCCCTCAGGCTTACAATTTAAGAAGGCATCACACAAAAGGGGAAGAGAGTGGAGGATGGAGCCAGATGCCTTCTGGGAAGGGCTCAGTTCCTTTGGGGAGGCCTGATGGGATTGGCCCACCCCCTCTCTCCCTCCATATTTAATGTAGCATGCATTTAGCCCTGGGACAATCAAATGAAATTGACTAGAAACAAATTTGGTAGAAAGGGAAATATGTCTCACACAGTGCATTACTTACTAGGGGAAATCATTATCTTTTGGTGCAGTGATGGCCACTACCTGTGATGACTTTAAGTGGAGCTGGGAAAATTTATTTTGGGATTACAGTTTTTAGAAACCCACATTCAGCAAGGCCAGTGGCCATACTAATTGGAGGATTGTGAGTGTTGCAGTGCAGCAAGTACTTGTTCCATGATTTGATAGACTCAGTCAAGGCAGCCACAGCTGCCCTGAGTCTGCAAGGCCAGAGCAGGACTATTGAGAGGTCTCTCATTCATTGGGGTCACCATAAGGCGAAGTTGACTTGGCAGCAGTTAACAACTAGCCTTAAAGATGGATTAGACAAATTAATGCAAGGGGATGGCTATTAGCTGTTACAGCTATAAGGTTCCTCATAGTGGCTGGCGTTCCATGCCAGTGGCAAATCTGATCTAAGTTTTGGTCTACACTTTAAAGAGATATCTTGAATCCCATGACAGATTCACCTTAGGGATGCCATAAGATGGAAATGATTTGAAGGCACTCAGCAACAAAGAACAAAAGTGTTAAACCTATTTTGAAGATCAGGTTGTGTTCCTTTAAAGTGTTGATTAAGGTCTGGAGTGAATGGACTAACATGGAAGACCCCAGCTGCCAGGGTGTATTCTCATAAGGACTACCAAGCTGTTTGGGGACCATTTGCCAGTCACAGTGCTCTGGCTATGGCATGCTTCTGCCATTCCCTGGAGTGTATTTGCCCAAATCTTTGTGGCCAGAGGAATTAGGCAGCAATGCACCTTTGTTAACCAAAGAGATTTGTGATTTGCCATCACCATCCTTGAGGCTGAACTGCCAGCTTCCATCTACATCCCACTATGCTTTTAAATTAACTGGCAGAAAACCAGAGTACTCCGGCTCCTTTCACTTGCTTTCTCCCCACCACCCTGAAGTCCTTTAGTCCTTCCTTTTTTCCCTGCCCATTGTAATACCTGTTTTAGAGTCCTTCCCACTGCATGGAGTGGAGGAGGAATCGCTGAGAGAAAATACACCTTCAGAGGTGAGCTTATGGGGGCAGCAAGAATCTTTCGTATTCTGAAAATATGACCCTAAGGGCCTCTCTCCTCCTTGCACAGTCAAGGCTTTTGTAGTCAAGGGTTTTGTTTGGTTTGGTTGTTCTTGTTTTCTGAGCTCCTTCTTCACATGGCCCTCAGCTTTCTTCGTGTGTTGCTTCTCCTTCCCTTGACGTTGGGGCAGCTGTCAATTGAGAAGCAGTGCAGAGTGAACTGAGTTTTCAACTGGTATAAATATAGCTCCTGAATCTTTGTAACAAGCTCTTTTTAGCATTCCAGTCAGGTGTCGAGACCTTCAACAACAAGAGGGGTGTGTGTCTGTATGTGTGTGTAGGGGTGGGGAGAGAAAAACAGCGGAAACTCTCCAGGCACTTTTGCAAGCTGTCAGCTGGCAGATTTCTTCTCCTGACAGTGCTGTCAAAGAGCCTCCTCCTGGGGGAGAGGGGTGGCTAATCTGCCCTCCTGGTCTCTCCCACTTCGGATTCCCCTGTCTGTCAGCAGGCAGGCCCTTCTGATAATCAGCCAGCCAATTCCTTCCAGAGTTGCTTTTGATTCCTGTCCATGCTGTAAGGGACAGTAATACCTGCGGCATCATTTCCCCAGCTCCTGTGCATCCACAAGGAGCCTGGTTGGCAGGACTTTGCCAGAGACTGCTTTATCTTTCCATGCCAGAAAGGCTTCACCAGTTAAATTTCTACAAGTAAAAAGGATGCTACTTGTAGCTGCTTTGAAATGTGACACATCCCACATCAGGACTCCAAGAATGATCTAAAATAACAACACACACAATGCACCCTCCTTTCCCCCCTATTTATCTTATGTTAAACTCAGTGAGGTTGTCTTCTAAGAAAACATATGTAGGGCAATGAGAATTCTTACATTGGGGTTTTGGAGACTGTCATCAATGTGTTAAGCCTGTAACTCCTGTGTTTTGTTTTTCCATCATACATTGATTTTAACAATAAGCAATGTGTGGCTCACTTTGAGGGCAATGTCACAAGTGTGTTTGCTTAATATTTGATTATTTTAAAAATACAAAAATATGCTTGAGAAGTAGGCAGGGTTGACTGCTTTCTGTCTACCTTGATACCTAGTAGATGAACTGGCTGTCATCTCAGCTAGACTGTGCTGCTTCAGAACTGAATCTATCTCTTTGCACATAGAAAACTGACATCAGGAAGAAAGATTCTAGCCAAGCTAGTTTTCTTCATGTACGATTTTTAAAGAATAGTATAGAGGAGAATTCTCTTGTCTAAAATCCCTCCTTCAGTCTGATAATATACAGTCCAGAGATTGGTTTGCCATCACATTTGTTGTCTGTGACAAAATCTTTAGGTGGGAATGAGGAATATATGACCCTCCAGATGTTGTTGGACTCTCTTATTATCACACACACACACACATTCTTACACACACGCACGCACACACACACACACACACACACATACACACACACCATTGGATCTGATATGAAGGTGAAGGATTTCACGACCGACATCCATATTTTTTGTGGGGTTTCCGGGCTATAAGGCCATGTTCTAGAAGAGTTTGTTCTTGACGTTTTACCAGCAGCTGTGGCTGACATCTTCATTGGGTCTGTTGGCTAGGGCTGATGGCAGCTGCAGTCTAACAACAACTGGAGGGCCACATATCCCTATCCCTGCTGTTAGAGATACTGCCAAACTCATGAATTAACATGAACTTCTTAAAATATCTGTCCTGTGGGTTCAGAGGACAGCAGCTACTGATGTAGCAGCAAGCTAGATATCATTTTGAAACTGCTGCTTTTACCAAATAGCCAAATAATATTTGCTTAGAAACTGTTGCCTCCCATCATTGTGTAAATAAATACCATTTCAAAGCCATTAAGAAGCAAGGTTAAAAGCATCCACTGAAAAGAAGTTCCTGGTTGCCATCCACTCTCCTTTTTGATTGCTAAACAGAAGACCATCTCTAGCAATTGTTGTTTTTATCAACCATCACCACTCCCATGCAGAGGCTGCTGGGTACACAGAACAGAATGTTACCACTTTTCACTGTGCAGATTTCAGAGAACAAGGAGCAAAACTTGATGGATGCCTTTTAGTCTAACAGCTTGTGCTGGGAAGAAAAAGGACGAAGAAAGAGAATGAATCAAACCATTCCAAATGTTGCTGCAGTACCTATTGCTGCTCTGCACCGTCTTACCAAAATGTTCCTCACAATCATAACAAGGCACAAGTTAAAATTCTTCCTTCTATTCTACTCTTAAAAGCCACCCAAGTTCACAGGGAGAGTTGCAATCTTCACTGAGGATTGTTGCGGCAAGAAGAACTGCCTCATCCAAAGTACAAGAAGGCAGGGTAAAAGGGAGCAAGGAACATCATTTTTTGCATGAGTTTCCCTTTTTATTAAACAAATAATAATCTGTGTATATGTTTACACAGATCTCTCTCATTACTGAAGTAAATCCACTGCTGGTTTGCAGTGTCACCTGGTGCAGGGCAGGGCTCACCTTCTTCATCACGGTGGAAGCAGCCTTCTCGTGAGGAGGAGCAGGGCTGATTAGGTGTCACCCCTCTTCCAGGGTATCACCCAGTGCAGTCCGCACCACTGCACCCCACTAGTGACACCACTGCTGATTTGTGACCTTGCTGGGGACTGAGAGCGTTCAATTTTGCAGCTCAGTTGTCTCTCTTGGCACATGCCCCACAGTGCCTCTTTTCCCCTGCCTCTGAGCTCTAATGTCAGAGAAGCATCAGCTACTGAGGTTTCTTTGGCATCTGAGGTGGGGTTTCCAAGGTCAAATCTCCCACTCAAAAGTCCAGATATGTCTCTCAGCCCTTGGAGGGCAAAATCCAACATGCCCAAGGGCTCCTGGAAGAGTGTGTCAGTTACCATCGTGTTGCAGCCTAAGAACACTCATTTCCATTTTTTATGAAATTAAGTGGCTAGATCTTTTGATTGTTCCCAAACAGCTTTCTGACGTTTTCTGTCTGCTTAAAATGCCCAGCTGTGTTAGGCTGTAGTCCCTCTAGTCAAGCAAGTGTCGTTTTCACCTGCAGCCAGTGGTGTAGCCCTGGAATCTCACAAGGAGAACACATGTAACATATGCAGAAGCCCTGGTGGCATAGTGGTTAAATGCCTGTAGTGCAGCCATTCACAGCCACAGGGCTGTGAGTTCAATCCCAGACAGGGATCTAAAGTCCACTCAGCTTTGCATCCTCCCATAGGTCGCTAAAATGAGTACCCAGCTTGTTGGGGGCAATTAGTTTATTCATTGTGAACGGCTTAGGGAGTGCTTAAGTATGCACTCATAAGTGGTATAGAAATGTATTTGCTATTGCTATATGTGGTCATCACATATATGCCCTTCATTGGGTGTTTAAACATATATTGTATTATTATATGAAAATGCTGGTTATAATACAGTGGTGCCTCGGGTTACGAAAT
Source organism: Sceloporus undulatus (assembly GCF_019175285.1). Classification (NCBI taxonomy): domain Eukaryota; kingdom Metazoa; phylum Chordata; class Lepidosauria; order Squamata; family Phrynosomatidae; genus Sceloporus; species Sceloporus undulatus. The sequence goes on from NC_056525.1 coordinate 124,992,893, forward strand.
TAATTCGTTCCGCGGCCGCTTTCGTAACCCGAAAAGCCTTCGTAAGCCGAATTGCCATAGGCACTAATGGGGAAAAGCCGCGTTTCGTGCGAAAAAGCCGAAAAAAGCACCAAAAATTTTCTTCGTATCCCGAAAAAAACATTCGTAACCTGGAACAATGATTTCCTATGGGATTTTTTTGTATCCCGAAAATTTCGTAACCTGGGTATTTCGTATCCCGAGGTACCACTGTAGTTGATAACCCTTAACTCACACTGTAGTCACACAAATGCTTGAGCGTTATTATTTCTTTCACTACTATTTCTCTATAGAGAACACAAGTCCGTTGAAAACAAGCAGATCCCCATCCAGGCGTTGATGAGATCTGCGCCCCTCATTAAAAGGAGAGCATTGGGCCATCCCACCTAATTTACTGGGCCTTGCATCTATTGACTGAACTGATGGGGTGATGCTTGGTTGGTGAATGGATGGATGGATGGATGGATGGATAGATAGATGAGCTTGGGCTAAAGAGTCCATCCCTTATAATGCTATGATTCTCTATTACAGTCATGTAAGAAGGATGGGAGTTAAAAGGAGCACTTTTCAATTTCTGTCATTACTAAAATCATGTATCAAAATATCCATTTCCCAATGGGCTAATTAATACATTCCACATTTGATGGTCACGTTGAATATTGTAGAGCTTTAAAAAGCCCTGCCAGTTATTATGAGAGGCAAGATGTCAAGATAAGGGGTCACCTCTATAAGGACTGCAGGCTTTCAGTGGGACACATTGCTGCTTCCTCCACCCCCACCACCCCCACATTTTTTCTTGATAGGCAGGATGTTGGCAGCATAGCACATAAATGCAAACATTTTATTTTCTCAATAGGAGTAAATGGCAAAAAGTGAAAGCAATTCCCGTTGGGAAGCACTGGGAGGGCAACAAACTATTCCACTGTTTGCTGGGCCTCTCAGCTGCTGATGACCCTCCAGGGATTTTTCACTTTTCTTCCCCTGTTAATTGTCTGATTGTTTGTCTTATTTAAATCACAGATGGCCAGTGAGGTGCTAAATGTACTCCAGCTTTCATTTATGTAGCAAGTGCTGGATTCAAATTTTTAAATCAAGTTGTAGTGTGATGGGACCCAGGAGCTGACATTATGTATTAGAAATATATGTACCAATGAAATAAGACCTTTCCTTCTTCCTTCCATCCCCAGCCCATTTTGCTTTGAATTTCTTCTTCCTTCTTATTTTGCTGTTTGATGTACATCCATTGCTGAATCTTATACCTGGGTTACTTTTTCTTTTTCTTTTTTGGTCAGTATGTGTAAAACAGGTGAACACTCTGAATAAAAGTATTAAGTATGTGTAACAAAATGGCCTCCTAATGTCAATCTGGCTTTTACCTCACTGCCAAAAGCTGTGGTGAAGGGATGAAATTCTGAGAACCACAAGTGGTAAGAATATTAAAATTAGCTGCTACTCTCCTTTCCAACATATTTCTGACCATGTGTGACAAACAACTGGTCCAGAAGTATAATCTGTAGATCAAGGGAAGTCATAGTGCCACTCTATTCTGCTTTGGTCAGGCCCCACCTGGAATACTGTGTCCAGTTCTGGGCACCACAATTCAAAAGGGGCCTGTCCAAAGGAGGACGATTAAAATGGTGAAGGGTCTGGAAACCATGCCCTATGAGGAACGCCTTAGGGAGCTGGGGATGTTTAGTCTGGAGAAGAGAAGGTTAAGAAGTGATATGATATCGCTGTTAAATATTTGAAGGGATGTCATATTGAGGAGGGAGCAAGCTTGTTTTCTGCTGCTCCAGAGAACAGGACCCTGAACAATGGATGCAAGCTCCAGGAAAAGAGACTCCAGCTCAACATTAGGAGGAACTTCCTGACAGTAAGGGCTGTTCAACAGTGGAACAAACTCCCTCAGAGTGTAGTGGAGTCTCCTTCCTTAGAGGTCTTTAAACAGAGGCTGGATGGCCATCTGTCGGGGATGCTTTGATTGTGAGTTGCTGCATGGAAGGGGGTTGGACTTGGTGGCCCTTGTGGTCTCTTCCAACTCCATGATTCTATTATTGTAACAGCTTAACAGTTTCTTGGCTGTGTGGATCTTGACTTACACGAGATAGTTTATGTGTAACATAAGCCACTGAGAAATTCTCCTATGCAAGGAGATGCACACCTTTTGATATCAGTCACACCAAATGGAGAAAGTAGTAGAGCTTGGCTAGACCTTTGCCTTGATTTGTTGTGCTTCCTGGGTCTGGCTTGCATCTGTTATATTTAATAACACCCAAAGCTGACTTTCTCAATCATGTGCCACCACAACATTTATTTTCTTGGTGGCAATGGCAGCCATTATAGCTGTGACAGTCATCAAGAGACGCATCATATCAGTTGGCAGCAGATGCTGATGCTCTCTCACATGCTAAAACATAAGGCACAAGAGCTGAGCTAAGTGGTTGAATAATAAATCCCCCTGGTCAGACCCCGCACAAGGCATTCTACAGCTCAGAGGCAGACTTAAAAGGCTTTTCTGCATTGGCTGGGTCAGATGGTGCTTCAGGAAGGAGGTCTTCACAGGTCATGAAACAAGTTTAGAGTTCAGACAGATTTTTCCTGCACACACTTACAGTTTTGCTTTAACTAGGAAAGGCAGCCTAGGGGTGCGCTGGCATTGACACTGTTTCTGCCTCCTCCAGTTCTGTTTCTCTCCAGTGTCAAAAGAGGGCATGAGATTTGGTGGAGACAGAAACACCAAAGTCTCTTGGTGTGTGCACACACTAGTTAGCAATGTGTTGCTTACCTTGTGCAAATTTGAGGTGGGAAATGGGTTAAAATGCCCAGATGATTAATAAAATGATGTAAGAGAAGCATTTCCTTTTAAGTGGCATTTTGGTGGCAACAGAGTTTTGTGTTTGTTTTGACATGATCAATAAGACCACATTCCTTGCAGCTGTGCCAACTTCAGTCATTTGGAGGCTGCTCACATCTTTAATATCCTTAGCTGGAAATATTGTCATTTTTCTCCTTGTGCTGCACTGGTAGCTTTAACAGGCTATATTACAGACTTGCAGGAGCTTAACAGGTGATGTTTTGTCTGACATGAAGACTGAAGTGATGGAGAAAGCTTCATCTGTTTAATTTCTGCAGATCAGGCTACTTTTAAAGGAACCATGCCCACAGTCGATCTGCTACTATCCCCATCATTTTTTTGGCCTGACATTTTATAGTTGTGTGCTTATTGATGTCATTCCTCCATTAAGAGGCACAGGCAACCACTTTGTTATCACTGTCCAGCTAAAGATACAAGTGTCAGGAAGCACCAATCTTTCTTTTGTCTGCAGGCTTTGTTATGTGTCACGAATGGTAGACTTACTTCTGAATCAAATTTCATAGCATGCCATTTGTGTCTCTCTTCCCTATATTTGTATTGGATTGTTTATACTGTATGATATTCAGCCAACAAATAGTGGCCTTGAAAAGAATTTAATATGAAGAAAGATTCAGTCCAAAGCATGAAAGCAACCATTCAGTTGCATCAAGGTTCAATTTAGCAAAATAAAGCCTGGGGAAAGAAGACATTTCACAAGGCCACAGATGTAAGGACTAACATTAACCCTTTCTGCATGTGCTTTGTTGCACATGTTACTTTGATCAACAAAGCCACATCAGTTGGTTCTTTCTCTGTGTCTATGTGCCTTCAAGTCAATTGACATCTGGCAAACCCATGAATTTCATAGGGTTTTCTTAGGCAAGGAATCCTCAGATGTGATTTTGCCAATTCCTATCTTTGAAATGTAGTCTGTAGCACTTGGTATTCATTGGCGGTCTCCCATCCACACACTAGCTAGGGCTGACCCTCCTTAGCTTCCAATATCAGAGAGGATCTGATGATTTTAGGATATTTAGGCAAACTGAGTATATGTGGTTTTTTAAATTATTGTTATTGCTGCTGCTTCCGTCTCTAACTATAGCAACACTGAATACATCAATGCTTTTGCTTTCCTACAGGTTTTCCAGAATGCAGCCCAAAATTAAGCTCAGATTTACTTAGCATGCCTAACCAAGCTTTGCAGGTTTTATTTTTGATATCTTATGTTTATTTGTAATATTTTTATCCTGATTTTGATTGCATTTGAATTTTTAGGGGAAATACTCAGTGGCAGAGCACATGCTTTGCTTGCAGAATTACCCAGTTTCAATCTCTGGCAGGATTACCATCCTACAGTCCAGATACTTTTTGCAGACTTTAGTACAGGGAGATATGATAGCTGTGTGTCTACCTTCTTTGTCCTGCATCTGCTGTTAGTTGTTGTTGTTAACTGTCCTTCAGTTGACCTCAACTTGTGGCAAACCTGTCGATAAGACATCTCCAAAACCCCCTGTCCTCCACTGCTCTGCTTAGATCCTGTGAATTCAGTCTAGCCATCTGGCCTGTGGTCTTCCTCTCTTTCTACTACCGTTGACCTTTCCTAGCATTAGTATTGTCTTTCCTAAAGAGTCATGCTTTCTCATAATGTGGCCAAAGTATGACAGCCTCAATTTAATCATCTATAGCGCAGTACAGACTGCCAAAAAGCGGTGTACCAGCACTGATATTAGGGTTAGGGAGCGTGCACCATCTACATGCTCCATAACCCTAATATGTACCGCTGCCAGCATAATGACGGTGCCCCGTGTACATGGGCACCGCCATTATGACATTACGGCCGCGTCGTGTCCAAACGGCGTGGCGTGGGTGTAATGTCTTCGCCCCACATCAGGCCACTTGTGGCGGCCTAACATCGGCACCAGAAGGAGCTCTGAAATGGAGCTCCTTCTTGGGGAGCGCCTCATTCCTGCAGCCACCCAACAGCTGCGGGAATGAAGCGAGGGGAAAGGCACCTTTCTCTCCTGGCAGCGGCTCCCCAGGGTGTCCTGGGGCATGAAGCCCCAAGAACACCTCTTTTCGGAACCAGGGAGAAGTGGCATTTTGCCGCTTCTCCCTCATCCTGAAAAGCACTGGATTGGGGCCTTTGGGCTGCTGCTGTGGCTGCCCTGGCCCCAATACATCATGCAAAGGGGTGGTCTGTATTGCGCCTTTGCTTCCAAGGAGCATTCGGGCTTGATTTGTTCTAGGATGCGCTGGCCATGGTATTCTCAGCACTTTTCTCCAGCACCACATCTCAAATGAATTGATGTTCTTCCTATCTGACTTCTTCACATTCCAGCTCTCACATCACATGGTGATGCGAATACAATAGCTTGAACAATTCTAACATTCGCGCTCATTTGTGTATTTTTGCTCTTTAGAATCTTGTCTAGTACTTTCATTGCTGCCCTTCCCATTCCTAGTCATCTTCTGCTTTCTTGACTTAAGTCTCCATTCTGATCAATGTTTGATCCTGATTAGTCCAATTCATGTGGAATTCACAAAAGACCAATTTTGCAAGCAGCCACGTGCACACCCCTTTTTCTACTTCTAGTTGTACCCCTCTGATTTCAGATAAGCCTTAGAATCAGTGAAGGACTGGGCAGATGCTAGCAAACTGAGTCTCATTCCACATTTTTTAAAAAGACAGATGTTAGGACAGAAGGCCAGTCTGGGAGGAAGCATTTGGTCTGATATAGATGGAAGTTGCAGTATATCCCACCCATCCTGAAGAAACATATCTGTAATTTGGAAGTTCACTTGGACCCAGGCTTATGGGCTTTTGCTTTTGCAGGGGTGCAGATAGGTCTGTCAGTTGAACACTTATTTCAGTTGTCACAGTTGCCATAGCTTGAATAATTCCACATTAGACTCCTCTCTAGCACTCGTTATGTAGGTCCGACTTTTAAAAAGAATAATGACATGGATAATTTACATAATTTAAAAGTGGATGATGAAGACATTGAAATAGTTAATTTTCTATATCTTGGGTCAGCCATAAATCAAAATGGAGACTGTAGTCAAGAAATCAGAAGAAGACTAGGTTTTTGAAGATCAGATATGAAGAAACTAGACAAGATCCTCAAGTGGTGAACTCAGACTCATTCGTGCCATAATATTTCAAAGCCATACAGTGAAGAGAGCTGATAGGGAAAAGATCAACTCATCTGAAATGTGATGCTGGAGGAGAGTTCTAGAGAAATAAAGACCTTCTAAAAAGACAAATAAGACAAAATGACTAAACTGTGGAAATTGTAGTTTGGACATAGCACGAGATGACATAACTCTTTAGAAAATATGCTAATGATCAATGAAGTTAAAGACAGTTGGAAAGGGGGAAGAGAGCAGGGCAGATGGATTGACTATGGCTGTGGGGTTGCAAGACCTCAGCAGAGCTGTTAATAACAAGGATTCATGTTGGCCTCCCATTCAGTAAGCATTCGCATAATCTGTCCAAAATAAAATTACAAGAGAGAGAGAGAGAGAGAGAGAGAGAGAGAAGGCTACCTGCAAGAGGGGAGACATGTTCAGCCCTCTGCCCTCCCTCTGCCCTAAATCCCTCCCCTGAACTTGACTCGTTCACATTTGCCGGCAGCAGGGAAGAAATGGATTTCCCCAAAAGAAACCGGAAATAATCCACTTTCGGAAAAACCACTCTAAGGGGATTTGCCCTGGATTGGGTGTGTAAAACCCTAATTCTGATGTGTTTAAACCGGTGCCAATGGGAACTTCCGAGTTTTAATCCGGGTTACAATTCAGTACAAAAGGTAGTCTGAATGGCCCCTAAAATGGTGAAGGGTCTGGAAACCATGACCTATGAGGAACGCCTTTAGGGAGCTGGGGATGTTTAGCCTGGAGAAGAGTAGGTTAAGAGGTGATATGATAGCCCTGTTTAAATACTTAAAGGGATGCCATGTTGAGGAGGGAGCAAGCTTGTTTTCTACTGCAACAGAGACTAGACCCGGAACAATGAATGCAAGCTACAGGAAAAGAGATTTCACCTCAACATTCGGAGGAACAGTAAAGCCTGTTTGACAGTGGAACACACTCCCTCAGAGTGTAGTGGAGTCTCCCTCCTTGGAGGTCTTTAAACAGAGGCTGGAATGGCCATCTATCGGATATGCTTTGATAGAGATTTCCTACATTGCAGGGGGTTGGACTGGATGGCCCTTGTGGTCTCTTCCAAATCTATGATTCTATGATTCTAGGCCACATATTACCCACCCCTGCCCTAAATGCTTGGGTGTGTGTGTGTGTGTGTGTGTGTGTGTGACTTTTCAGTGGGAAGGTCTTCTTCCACATGATGAACCCATGTTGACAGATCCTTCCCAAGCTTGGAAATAGTTAGTTGCCAATAACAAGTTAATTTTTGCAATTCCCTTTTGCACTAAGGCATAACTGCCTCCAAAGGATGAGGGATAACCATTCCTTTTATAGTGTCCCTGCAATTGATTTTAGTTAAAATGCCTATTCAGAAACTTCATATAAGAGTTAAATCAGTGACCAGGAATCATGCTATCCCTACCCCCTCCAGCTTCACTCTGTGTATGTGGAAAGTAGCATGTCTAAATGGGAGAAACCTTCTCTTTGCAGAAGGGGAAAATGAGAGCTCTGACTTACAGTATGTGGAAAGCCTTTATGGATCGAGAAGGTGATCTTCTTTAGACCATGAGCATAACAACAGTGCAAAAGAGTGAGCCTGGAACATTCCTTTGCTCCTATGCTGATTTAATCCTTACACTGAACACCTCAGTAGGACTATTGTGGTCTTGCAATGTAGATGAGTTTTGTACTTTAGTCAGCAGTTTATATCATTCTAATGCCTTAAAAAAAGAAGTAACCAAAAGGAAGTATTTCAGATACTTTTCAATAACAAGAATACTAAAATTACTTTTAAATTATAGCTAACTACCTTTGAAGACCTGTAACTATTTCCCCTCCCATGAAGCATGGAAAACAAAGAGATCTGCTTGTTGCTCTGCCCAAGGAGGAGCAGCCCTCTTCTTCTTCTTTCTTGGGTGTGCTCACATGGCAAGTGAAAAGCCCAAGGCTACCTTTTATGGGATTCTCTGATGCCCTCTTCTTTCACTGGGTTTTGTGGTACTTTATGGCCCTATTATGCTTTTAAACATGATATAAGCCATTCTGTGGACCATATTTGCAGGGCGGTATGAGCCATAACAAATCTGAAAATAAATCTTAGTGTAAAGTCTAGTCTTCCCATAGGACTGCTTCATATGTTGGTTGCAGTCACTATGATTGTATGGGTACTCCCCTGAAAGACAGAAATAATAAGTCCACTTTAACTGCTATGGCCCAATGCTATGGAATTTTGGGAACTGTTGTGGCACCAGAACAGTTAAAGTGGTGTCAAACACAATTATTTCTGCAATGTGGATGCAGCCTAAGCTGTACCAATTCAAGTTGCAAGTGAGGACTGGCATCACTTAATGCCCTGCCATTTAAGAAAGGTGCATTCTCAGAGACTGAGAAAGTGAACATGTCAAAGAGATCCCTAGCACTTTCCTCTTTGCCATGTTTTCTCTGTGGAGGTGTTTGTTTGCCTTTGTGTTTTTAATTTGTGGACTGGCATTCCATCACTTGATCCCCCACTAGCAGTCGGAGTAGTGTACCTCACACAAAGGGTTCACTGCCTCACTGAGGGAGAATCCAAGAGACACCCTGTAGGAGTATTTGTGCACTATGCAAGGTCTAGTTATAGTTTGACTTGCATACTGGGGTGTACATAGATTCAGGATGCAAACTGCACTCTGGGCTGATTCCTGTCCACTCTACAAATATGCATTTATTTCATCCATTTCCTTGTACTGTACTATTAAAAACAAAGTCTGGTTAATAGAGCAAGAGAATCTGCAAGGGTGGAAAAAGCTCTTTTTAACCCTGGGGCTTAAAAAAAAACACACCCAAAACTTCACATTATTTCTGAGCCGATATATGGAATCTTTGCAGTGCCCTTTATTTCTTTAAGCCAGGATCTGTCTCCTCTTCCAAATGACTGAGGTTGATTAAATCATCCTTTTTGATGGATGATGGTTGCTGTATATGTGACAGTTCCTTTCCATCCCTTTAATTGGGCAGAGGGGTTCTTGTGGGATGGGAGGAGGAGAATTTTGTGCCTTTCAGCCAATCAAGGAAGAGGGCATCATAAAACCCACTTTGCAAACACCCCCAAGGTTGCATGGCTGCCTGACCTGACTGCTGTAGATGGATATAGTTATTTTATTTCCCTACCTGGGTCAATAAACGCATGTCAGCTCTCCTGCCCTTCAAGTGGATGGGCAATTTAATTGCATGTGATGATTAAAGGCATATTTGCTGAGGTTTAACTGCTCCTCCATTTACAGAGTCATTAAGCCTTCACTGGGGGCTTTACACTTCACCTGCTATAATCTCCTAGCTCTGTTCGGGTTAACCAGTATGCTACCAAGCTATGCCACCACAAATGGCAGTAATAACTGCATACATGATTTTCCCTGGGTTCTTGCACCCAGCTTAACCTGACAGAGTTGATGCACTGAGAATGTGATGCGGAAAAATGTGAAGTTGAAGGCTTTCATGGCCGGCATCCATAGTTTTTTGTGGGTTTTTCAGGCTATGTGGCCATAGAATCATAGAATCATAGCATTGGAAGAGACCACAAGGGCCATCCAGTCCATGTTCTAGAAGGATTTATTCCTGACATTTTGCCAACATCTGTGGCTGGCATCTTCAGAGATGATGGGGGAAAGCTTCACATGCAAAATTTATGTACATTGGCTACTGTTGAAGTCACAAGAGCAGGGTGCTAGTTTTTAAAAAGGGGGAATAGGAGGGAATCCTCATCGGTAGGCTCTTTCACATTACACATTACAGCACTATTACTCCACTTTAACTGCCATGGCCTCATCCTATGGAATCCTGGAATTTGTAGTTTGGGGAGGCATTGGCGCTCTCCAGCTGAAGATTATAAATGTACTCTCGTTGTTGTTGTGAACTGCTGCCAAGTCATGCTCCTCACATTCCATTTTCCTATAATAATGTGTTGCGCAGCTTCAGACTTTCCTTTCAGCTTGATTCCAGTTGCATCCACAGTGCTACTCATCACTGTCTTCTGTTGTAGCTCATTGAGTGCCATCCAACCTGGGAGTCTCATCTTGTGGCACTATTTCTTATTTCATTTTGGATTGTCTCTTCATAGGGTTTCATTGTAAAATTCTTCAAAAGGAGGTTTATCATGCCCGCACAGTACTAACAAGCATTAGCTATTGTATCATTGGCATTGTCTCTGAGAGATTCTCCATCAGTATCAACCTCCACTAGTGTGCTACCCAGTAGCTGTTTGGCACTTTTAGTCTGGCTCCTCAGCCAAAGCATGAAAGCCTCTCGAAACTGCAAACCCCAGAATTCCATCGGATGCAACTACAGCAGTTAAAGTGAAATCATAGTGCTGCAATTGTGTAGTGTCGGCAATCTGCTTGTGTGTAGCTGCTTGTGTGCACAAAAGACACAGAGGAGACATGCACAAAATAGGCCAGTCTCATTCATACACATAGAGCTTTTTTTTTAAATGCATATTTAAAATGTATACAATGTAAAATTTGGATTCCACTTCATTTTAAAAAAAAATCTACTCTCACAGCTACACAGAGCAGAAATGGAGGTTGGGAAAATCTACCAAGCAGTTTAGAAAACACCTAAAACAGTCTCTTCAGTTTTTCCTTTCTGAAATGCGCCAGCCATTCTGCAACTTCAGAGCTATGCATACAGTGATTGCAAAGCAGGAGGGTGGAGGAGCGTTACGCAGTATGAGGAATTTTACTTCCAAACAAATTCAGCTTTCACTTTTTAAAAGAATAAGGATCCCATCCTACAGTCGCAAATGCAATTGCAAATACGTAGGCAATTCCTGTTCAAATCTCCAAAGTGAAAAGGGTATATTTTAATTAGATTTCTAGCGATAGGGATCAGAGCTTTTGCTCTTGCCAAGCTCCTTTCCCCTTTCCTATGACACTCAAAAACAGGATAAATAATGCAAAAGAGTACAAAATGCAAATTAAATTAGACAAAATATAAGTTATGCAAATATAATCAATTTGCATAGTTTATACAATATAATTTGCGGGACTCTGGGAGAAAAATTTTTGATTGCCTGGTTGTGGCATTTTAGAGTGCATAGGAATTCCCCAAACTTTTTTTTTATGGAACACAGTACACCAGTTATTCACTTTCATGAAGCATGCTGCTTCTACAAGTTTAGGGGCAGTAGTATGAGAGATGCATTTAAATTATTGGTTAGTCTTATTTGATCATGGTATTTATTAGTAAAAAAATTGCATTGATCTTTCTCAGGCAGAATATGAAGAACTGGACTCTTTGGTGGTATAGAATGATGGGGAAGGAAAGCATTCAAGATGAGCCACATTTTACTCTTATGTATCATTTGTATGTGCAAAGTGCTTTACAGTTTTTGTCTTGAGAAAGTAAAGAAAGAGTTTAGTAATCAAGAGTAGGTAATATATCCAAGGAGAAACAGCATGGTGTAGCAGTTTGAGCACTGGGCTATGCCTCTGGACACCAGGGTTTGATTCTCCAATTGGCCATGGAAACCCATTGGGTGACCTTGGGTGAGTCAAACAATGCAATTTTGGGCTGCATCAATAGAAGTATAGTGTCTAGATTACGGGAAGTAATAGTGCCACTCTATTCTGCTTTGGTCAGGCCCCACCTGGAATACTGTGTCCCGTTCTGGGCACCACAATTCAAAAAGGATGTTGAGAAACTGGAGCATGTCCAAAGGAGGGTGACTAAAATGGTGAAGGGTCTGGAAGCAATGAAGCCCTACGAGGAGAGACTTAGGGAGCTAGGGATATTTAGCCTGGTGAAAAGAAGGTTAAGAGGTGATATGATAGTCCTGTTTAAATATTTGAAGGGATGCCATATTGAGGATGGAGCAAGCTTGTTTTCTGCTGCTCCAGAGAACAGGACCCAGAACAATGAATGCAAGCTCAGGAAAAGAGATTCCACCTCAATATTAGGAGGAACTTCCTGACAGTAAGGGCTGTTTGAAAGTGGAACACATTCCCTCAGAGTGGTGGAGTCTCCTTCTTTGGAGGTTGGATGGCCATCTGTCGGGGATGCTTTGATTGAGAGTTCCTGCATGGCAGTGGGTTGGACTAGATAGCCCTTGTGGTGTCTTCCAACTCTACAATTCTATTATTCTATACTCTCTCAGTCCCAGAAAACCCTGGACAGGATTGCCTTAGGGTCACCATAAATCAAACATGACTTGCAAGCACACTACATCATCATTTCCAAAGCTCTTCAGTGGGGCTATTACTAAAACAATTTGACTCCTGTTCTAAGGGAAAGCCTTAACAAAACTGTCTCTGCACTTACATACATACATACACACACACACCAGAGCACAGGGGACAAGTTGGCCTGTTCCTTCACCTTCTTCCACTATGTACCCTTCCTACATTCCCATGGACTGTCCTTTGACCACAGCTCCTTCCAAAAGCTTGCAGCACCTGTCTTCCATCCCCTTCTCAGCCATTCAAACTTCATCTCATCCCATTACCAGAACTGATGTTATAGTAACACAGCAAGAGTCAGCCTAATTTAACTTTTTTTTCCCAATGGCCAAGCAGGTGTCTATGAGCAGCTCAGCAGGACATAGTGGAGAAAATAGCTCTCCCACATTGTCCCCTTCCAAGTAGTATTTACTGGCATCCCTCCCTCTGAGCATTTATGTTCCATTAGATGTACTCTCCTCCCCACACACACCATTCCCCTCCTACAAGGGTGCTAAAAGCCAGCAGTGATGTATGTGTGGCCCTCCAGCTGTTGTGTGGCCCTCCAGGAGAGTTGTAGTATAACAATATCTGAGACCCGTATTAATCACAGGCTTGTTGCAAAGGCCCATATTTTCTGATATGTTTTCATTGCTGTTGGACAAAAAGCATTTTTCTCCTGTTGGAATTGTCTTCTTGTACCCCCATCTTCAGATGCAAAGAGAACAAGATGTCTATAATATACATGTTAAAGGCTCCCAGTGAGGCAGCATGTGATGAAAGTGACAATTTTGCTTCTTCCTACAAGCATACCAGAGAGTGTGCTTACAGCCCATGTAGGCACATGTCACCCACTAACAATTTTCTCTAGGCTCTAGCATTTAAGTTTAGGGCTTGATAGGAGTGTTGTTGTTTCCCCCTTAGTTGTACCCAAAGCTTAGTAATTGGTGCATTTAAGTCTTTCTAGCTCCAGAGTTCAGAAGGCGTGTGATATTTGGGGGTGAAAAGTTTGCTTCTATAGCCATACCATTTGGATTTTAAGGGAAGTAAATTAAATGTGAAAAATATATATAAGTGGGACCAATGGGACATTTAAAAAAAGAGATTCCAGCTCTTATAGCTCGATTTTTTTTATTTTTTGTGTTGAGACCATAAAAGACCTTGCTATGTGTCTAGCCTCATACTTACCTAGTAGCATTCTCTGCACCAAGCAGAGAAAGAAAATGCATGACTGCAGTCATTCATGAAAGTGTCAACATCCAGCCTTACAAGGTTAAATGTTGGCATCTATGGACTTCTTGGACCTTTTAAAGGAACAAGAGAATGGGAAATTTAGCACCTTTTGAGTAAGGCATTTTTAACAGCTCTCTTCCTCTGAAACTGAAATAAGAATTTCACTCAGACAAAAGCTCTCATCGCTGAGCTCTCCTGAATGATGCTTTCTCCTGTACAGGAACTGAACATATTCTCTGCAGTTTTGGAACATGCCCCCAAAATTGGACTCACTTCACAGTTCTAGGAAGGTTATACAGGGCTCCCCCGGGTTACGAAATTAATTCGTTCCGTGGCGCCATTCGTAACCCGAAAAGCATTCGCAAGCCGAAGCCCCATAGGCGCTAATAGCGAAAGCCGCGATTTGGTGCGAAAAAGCGCCGAAAAGCACCAAAAATTTTTTCGTAACCCGAAATAACCTTCGTAACCCGGAACAGTTTTTTTTAATGGATTTTTTTCGTAACCCGGAAATTTCGTAACGCGGCGCATTCGTATCCCGGGGTACCAGTGTAAATTTTGTTTTCCCCTTCACCTGCCTTTTGGCACAGGGAGAATTTAGGATTCATCAGTGATGCTTCTTTCTACTCTGCTTTTTGCTGTATTTGTTGGCAGCTATTTTAAAATGTTTTGCTAACTTTAACATAAAAAGGAAAGGGAGGAGATGCTCCTTGATTCCTCTTCCCCCCTTCTTTGTTATGACTCACATGGCTATCTCCTTTAAAAATACTGATATATTTCTGTCATCATCAACCTTGGTAGACAGCCTCGATGAAAAGAAGTATTAAGCCATGTAAAATACATATTAAGAGAAACAAACCCAAGCTGTGTATACCCATTCCTGTAAAGCAAAAAGAAAAAAAAATCCAAACCCCTATCCAGAAACACCTTAAGGCATAATATAAAAGCAAAAATTTACAGTCACCTGTAAGACAAATCCATGATTATTCTATTCTATTCCCTTATTCATATGCCCCGCCTTTCCCTCAAAACCTGGACTCAAGGTGGCTTACAAGATTAAAAAAATTACAAGTAAAAGCACATGTGACAAAAAAACATACACAAAGGTATGGTTAAAATAATACTACCACAAAAACAAGACCAGGAGCAGCTTGTGGTGCACACCATGAAGTACTAACAGCAAAAGTTAGAGTAAAGCTAGAGAAGAACACTAAATCAACCACAGTGCCAAAATACAACCTGACAGACATCTCTGTAGAATTTAATGATAATATAAAAGATATAATTGCACTATTAAGCCTAATACAACAGGAGCCAGAAGAACTCTGGACTGAAGCCAGGAAAATTGGGGTGAAACAGACAGCCCAAAAGGGCTGCCCCAGGACCATGTGGGACCTGTTCACATTGGGGCTGCTGCAGCCACATGCATACGGCCCTGATTCAGGCCGCTGCCACAATCCCCAACCAGCCTGCGGGGGCTGGGTCTTTGGAGTGGCTCCTGACTGTGTTCAGGGCATGCATCATGTGCACGCCCTGCCCCCAATGAGGCCTGCTGGCAGCAATTTGGGGCTATCTGTTTGAGGGTACAGCTAGCAAAGAATGCAAAAAGACACTATCTTGTTCCAAAAACAAAGATAATCCTCAATGGATAACAGATTAAACTCTTCAAGCAAGAGTCCAAGACAGATGAGTATCAAAAGTAAAAGATGACAGAAATAGAGCCAGAACGTTGAATATAACTCTTGACCTTATTATGCACAGGGATAATAAGAACTACTATAATAATCAATCCAGAAAAATATAGTTGACAATAAAAGTGAAAGAACAAGAGACCTTTCCATAAGATCCAAAAAACCAAAGGGAAATTTAAACGAAGACCAGGGATGTTCTATGATCAGCAGAGGAACATATTATATGACCAAGTAAAAATAAAAAGATGATAGCAACAATACATGGAAGTAGTACAGTGGGCCCTTGTTATCCGCTGGGGTTTGGTTCCAGGATCACCCGTGGATAACAAAATCTGTGGATGCTCAAGTCCCATTCATTCCAATGGCATAACAAAATGGTGTCTTTTATATAAAATGGAAAATCAAGGATTGCTATTTGGAATTTATGCTTTTTCTGAATATTTTAAAGCAATGGATTCTTGAATCCATGGATAAAAAATCTGTGGATAAGGAGGGCTGACTGTATATAAAAGAGATGAATGGACGACAGATTTGTTTAAGGAATACCCATATGAAGATGAGTATCCAGTTTTAGACAATGAAGTGGAAGCTGTACACAGAGTATTTGGGAGAAATAAATCATGAGAAACAGATGGCATGCCAGTAGAGCTGCTTCGAGCTACAGAGGCAGAATCTACTCTAGTTCTAACTAGAGTCAACAACTATGGAAAATCAAACCTACTGCACTTAGGGCAGAAAAATGAAATGCACAGATATAGGATGGGGGATACCTGTCTGAATGAGACCACAAGTAGAATATGAATCAACAGTGTGATGCGGCAGTTAAAAAGGCCAATGCAATTTTAGGTTGTATCAATAAAAGCATAGTGTCTAGATCAAGGGAAGTAATAGTGCCACTGTATTCTGCTTTGGTCAGGACCTGTGTCTAGTTCTGGGCACCACAATTCAAAAAAGATGTTGAGAAACTGGAGGGTGTCCAAAAGAAGGCGACTAAAATGATGAAGGGTCTGGAAACCATGTCACTCTCCAAGAAAGAGGGCAACAAGGATTGCAGTAACCACAAGATTACACTGGCGGGTTATAGACCGCCATTTTGGACGTCTTCAGGACGTCCCATTTTAAAAAAGGGGTGTCTCTTCTAGATGCCCCTTTCCCTATCATGGACTCAGTCTGTGACAAATGGCAGCGGCCGTTCCACACGGCTGCCGCCATGTTTACGTCTTGGACGCATAGCGTCCAGACGGGTCACAGCGGTTATGGCATTGTGGGAGTGCCATGGGCGCCTTGCAACATCATAATGGCATCGCAGGAAGAAGCTCCATTTTGGAGCTTCTTTTTTGCTCCGTGAGGGAGTCGCGCGGTTTGTATGCTGCGACTCCCTCGCGGAGCAAAGAGCAGCGCTGGCAGACCACCACAAAGCAGCGGTTTGTAACGCCTCACTATCATTGTAAGCAAAGTGATGTTCAAAATTCTACAACAAAGATTGTTACTATATATGGAGTTAGAAATGCCAGCTGAATTCAGGAATGAAAGAGACACTAGGGATCACATTGCAAACATGCTGGATAATGACACACACTAAAACATTTAGAAGAAAATCAGATTGGGCTTTGGAAGTTATAGCAAAGCCTTTGGTTGTGCAGAAAAACTATGGATCATACATAAAAGAACTGGTAAGCCCCAAAATTTGATTGCCCTGAGGTGTAACCTGTACTCAGGACAAGAGGTTACAGTGCAGACAGAATATGTCTAGTAATGGTTGGTAAGGTAGAAAGCAGCAGGGAAAGAGGCAGACCACATACCAGAAAAATAGACTCAACCAAGGAAGCCATGGCTCTGAATCTGCAAGATTTGTGCAGAGCTGTTGAGGATAGAGTAACCCAGAGCACTCTCAATCATGAGTTGCCATAAATCAATGTTGACTTGCAAGCAACTAACAACAACATCACTTCCAGTGTGGTGCAGACAATAAGAAAGATTGGGTATAATTAGGGGTAGGGTTGCCTACCTCCAATCTAAAAGATCAGTTCAGCAACAGAGCTGTTAAGAAAGAGTGTTGATTCTCTTACTTTGGGAGGTTTCCCAGAAAAGGCCAAGTAGCTGTCACTCAGGCTTGTTTTAATTATAAAACGTCCTATGCCTAAAGGAAACATATTGTCTGTGATGATCTCTCAGGATCCTTTATGATTCCTCTGGATGAACCTGGACTGATAAGGCAAACATATTCTACCAACAGCACAGAAGGCACTGTTTCTTCTAACTGTTCTTAGAGAATTTTAATTGGACTCAGCGCTGTGTTCAATTTCATGGCAGGCAGGTGAGTTCTCCTGGGGTGTAGTTGGAACAAGCAGCAAGTGTGTATTACAAGGATACAACAACTAAGAGTGCACAGCTGCCTGGCAGAGTGACGGACGTGGGGCGTTCTTGGCATGTAGACAGACGCACATGCACAGAGTGTAGCAGGTGTGTACTGTAGGGGGAATAACTGGGATTTGCAACAAGACATCAGGTGCAGTCTCTTATGAGATGCTTAGGACCTCTGGCATTAGTCGAGGGAGCATCATAATTGCTAATCTCAGCACCACTCAAGGATTTCAAGCTTCAATTTAGAGAGGTTAAAGTTTTAACTTGCTGAAAAAAAGCCTAGCAAGAGAGAACCTGTGGTTAAACTCTGGCTGTTGCTACATGTTGACATAGTTGTGAAAATCCTGTAACAATACATTTTTGATAAGAATTCATCAACATTTGTAATTTCTTTCACATTCAAGATGGAAAGAATTTTCCATTGGAAAAATATATATAGCGTGGGAAACCAAAACTAGCCAATCTGTACTTCTAGGCCCAGGGCTTTGGAAGCTAGACACACTGAAGTCTGTGTCTGCATCTGTGTATTCAAACATGTTATTGTGAATTAGGCTTGTTGTTGCCTTTTTTTTTTCCTTGAGAGATTCATTTCTGCTAAGCAAATACAACATGATCCTTTTCTGGGTGAGAATACCTGTGGAATGTGGCTGGTGCAAATGAAAGAGAATATCACCTCAGTACATGCACAAATACTGTATTAAAAATGGGGAAAATAGGTGTTTAAAAAAAAAAGAAATTAAATAATTGGAAGAAATCAAAGTGGCAACATTTTACCATCCCTGAAGTGCCAAAAGTAAGGAAAGTGGCTGTCAACATTTGAAGTTATAAGAACATGAAAACACCCTTGCTGGGTTAGACCAAGAGTACATCTACTCCATTTAGTCCAGTTCTCTCCCCGCCCCAAAATAGTGCAAGGAGATTTCCTGCATGGCAGGTGGTTGGGCTGGATGGCCCTTGCGGTCTTTTCCAACTCTATGATTCTAAGCATGAAAGCAGTTGTTATGAGACTTCAAGCTGTTTCTGACCTATGGCAGCCCGAAGGCAAAAGGTTCACCTTAGGGTCACCATAAGTCAGAAATGACTGGAAGGCACACAAGAAAAACAAGGTGATCCTATCATGGCCTTTTCTTGGCAAGATTTGTCCAGAGAGGGGTTTACCATTGCCTTTCTCTGAGGCTGGGACTTGCCCAAGGTCACCCAGTGAGTTTCTATGGCCAAACAAGGATGCAAAACCTAATCTCCCAGATCATAGTCCAACACTCAAACCACTGCATCGTGCTGGCTCTGATGAAAGTAGTAGCCCTGTACATTCTTGTTTATTCCTACCATTTCTCATTCAGATTATACAACATCTGGATCTGGAAACTCCATTTAGCTACCACTCCTAATTAAAGGAACAGAATGGTATCCACTTAGCTAAGGTAAGCTGCACCCCCAAAGAACAAAAAGAACCTGTCATTACTTAAGTCTCAATTTTCCATTGCTTATGTAAATGCCATTTGTTGAGCTAACGACAAAACATAGTGTGCATAATTAACTTGAGAAGTTCTACAAATGCGCTACATTTCAAACCAATCTGATAATAATTGCAAGTGACAACAGTCATGGTATTCTCCTAAGCAATTTGGCTGATAACAGGAGTAGGGGGCACCAGTCTGCAGATGTTTTTGGCTTTGTGTTTCCAGTTGGTGCTGTGGGAACTCTTATTTAGCTTCATGGCCCTTAACCTGTGATGCTCCATGAACTGTTGACCATGTTGCCTTTTCTTTTCAATATCTATATGAAGCTGCTGGCGACAGTCATCCAGAACATTAGGACTGGGAATCATCAGTATGCTAATTGTAGGTTTAGGATAAAAAGGTAAACATCCCATACACTCTGGGGTCCTGAACTGTATCAGACCTTGTGTGTTTTCTTAGGTTTAAAAACAACAAAAACAGCCCAACAACTAGCTATCTCTTTAAAATAATATAATTTACCCAGAGGAAGTTGCAATAAAGAACAGAATTCAAAATTGGATGTAAATATTCAAGCATCTGCATTTGCCAGCCAATTGCCATACTACAGAGTTTCCACAGCTATCCGTTTGTTCTCGCTCCCTGTTTAACGCATCCAGCTAGCTACTTGTGTCATCAATGAAGATTCATGGGCCAAGTCACAGGAGCCTGGGCCAACAATATATGAAATACCAATGCACATACTTTATGAGGCAATGTAGGACCAGCACAACATGTGGAATCAGTGTTGTTTTGAAAGAGTAACTAAAACTGTGAGTCTATGGAAGGTAAGTGGTAAGCAAGTGCAATTTGTGACACTACAATATCCTGACTGATCACAGGGCACATCTATTAAGGCAACAACTTAACAGTTTCTTGACTCATATAAGATAGTTTTAACTCTAATTCTGAAATGGCAAGTGATTGCTGAATATTTTTTATATCAGAGGTCCCTCTCAACTAGCAACACTAAAGGCAACAGGAGATTATTTAGGAAATGTGTGGGAGGGAGGGCTCACTATGTGAGCAAACAGAACATCTTCCAAGTTCATGTAGTCCATTCCAGTTGTGCTCCTCCCTGGAAGTAGGTTGGTGTCAGAGCAAAATGTTCCTTGCTTGGCCTTATGGTAACTGGGTGGTTATGGAGAGGTCACCATCTTTCTTTTGTACACCAATTAAATCAGGTTGCTATCAGGTTTACACTGTCATCTTGATCTACTTGCGGGAAGAGCATGTTATACTGTATTGGGAAATGGTACTCCTCTGGTTTCCTTCTAACTCTTTTTACATCTTTCATTTCATATGAAACACTTAATGTATCCTTCCTGAGCCAAATATAGAGGTACTTATATTCATATTTGGAGACTGCTCCATCCCTGCGGCATTGTCTGCACTTCCAGTTTGGGAAAGAGTAATCTGCCAAGCCAGAGTAATGGTGACCATTGAAGTAACTGCTGTTTAAGGGCATGAGTGCAAACCCATCCCCATATCTGGTATCTTCAGTGGTGTACCCATACAACATATATACCCACATACCACACAGACTGCATCTATAAGTCATTTAGAGAATTTTGATTGTTTACTGCTTCCCCTTTTTTTCTTCCAAAAGGGCTATTTCTCTCTTCCCTACCCCCTTACAAAATATAGTAAAACATACATTTGGCTAGGATGTGTTAACTCAACTGGAGCAGTTAACTAGAAATTGATAACCCCATTCCAAATTAAAAAAAATGCAAAAGTAGAATACTTTTTAAGAGCCAACCAATTAAAACCAATACATAAGTAAGTAAGTAAATAAAGGCCAATCATCCACTGGGCTCTAAATATACATTTAACAACAACTGCCTGTGTGACAATGAAGATACTGGTGCAACTGGTTAAGTGTGAGTGGATCACATGATATGAATGGAACAAAAGGTTCCCTGGTGACAGATGGGAGAAAAGGACAATTCAGGCACAGCGAACTTTATGTGTCCCAAATGCTACTGCCCACCAATTTCTGGATAGATGTCACCACCCACCCACTAAAATGGCCAATCAATCAAACAGAAATATAAAACAGGGTGATGGCAAGGCAGCTGAAATCAAGGCTTTTCACTCTGTTCCTATATTCATTTCTTTGAGAGGAACAAGTCCCAACAACATTGGTGGAAATGTTTCCCAAAAAAGTGTGCTTAGGGTGGTAGCTTTAGAAAGGAATGCAGAAAACGTGAAAGCAATGCTGTTGTCAGAAACACTCATAAAAATAATACAAAAGTAAATTGCGCCAAGGGAGGCAAGGGCCAAAGAAAGGTTCTCCAAAGTGGGTGTTTTTGAAGCACTTGCAAAAATTATGTCCAATCCTTTTGTTCTTTCCTTCCATCTCTGTTGTTTTTGCTTGATCAAAAAAGCCAAGTCTTTATCAGAACTCTCTCCAGTCTGCCTTCAGTCATTACTCTTTCATCAGTCATTGCTTTATGCTGCCAATTACATCTCATTTCTTCATGGGCCTGTATATTTTCTTGCACATTCCACTAACACAGCCACAGGAAAGGAAACTGTGTCACTTTTCCAAGCAACTGAAGCAGGCCATCTGCAGCAATATCAGCACTGCAGCTGGACCTCTTTCTTTGCTAGGTTTGCTCCAGAGATTTGTGCCATAACTAATTCCAAAATTTGGCGCCATGAAACCTGGAATCTTCTGGGTTGACCACTGACTGTCTCACAGAAGCGCACAGCTGGCATGAAAATAAGGCTTTGGGAAGTATTCACTCCAATCTCCAGTCCTCCCCTCTGGGATTACAAGAACAGCCCTGCCCCGCTCCCAAGGCTAGCTGCATAGTTTACCAGTCTCATACTCCACTGGGTTTGGCAGTTTGGCATTGAAGGCCTGCAGAGTAGACTGGATTCGACCTACCTCATTATTGGCTAATTTAAGCCTGTGCCGGAGCAAGCAAGAGAAAAGGTCAAGGCGGATTTTCCCAGGGGGAGAGAGACGGTTTACCCGGTCTCTGATTTCAATCAGCTGCAATATAGCAGAGTCTTGGGAGCCTTGAGTATATGGGTAGTCCAGCTGAAGCACAAGGTCCCGAATGGCATCAGACTCAAAGGGCAGGCTATAGCCAAAGACCTGCAAGCTATTGATCCTCATGTACCCTAGGTTCTTAGAAGGGTCCATTTCCAAGGGCTCATAGAAGATGGTTTCATTGGAGCTGTCATTCAGAGATTTGATGCGGCTCCTCAGGTAGACATGGACTGTCTCAAAAAAGGTCTTCCACTTAGTGCCTAATGTGAGGGTCCAGTTTTGGCACTGACCAGAATCATCCACGTTAGTCCTTTCCCAGTCAGGGAATCCAGTCTCATTGGTGGGCATAAACCAGCTCTCTGAGTGGCTGCCCCCAAAGGGATTGACATAGATGGCCATGACAGGCTCCAGGGTGCTGTTCTTGGTGAGGCAGATCTGCAAGGAGAGGGCCAGCATGAGGTGGACCAAGCTTGGCTTGTATTTGTTGCTTTTCAGGGTCACCAGCATCCTCTTTCTCCAGGAAGGGTCAAACCAGGTCCCTAGGCGCATGTCATTACTGATGAAAATGGAGTGCACCTCAATGCGGCTATCTCGCTTCTGCAAAAGGTATTTGAGCTCCAAGTCCTGCAGGTCTGTTTCCAGCCCTAAGTAGTGCTCAAGAGACTCTGCAACCTCTGGGCGGCATAGACCCAAGGTGAGAACATAGCCAGGATTGCAGGACCCACACTGTGTGGCGTTCTCATCTGCGCAGGCTGCACATTCTGGGCCCTCCCCCAAGGCACAGGGGATGGTGCCCTGGCAAGAGGGCTGGTCATGGGGGCAGGTGCAACTGTGGCTTTCTTCCACAAATGTCCCTGGCACAGAAGTCTCACTGCAGTAGATGAGAGACTGGGCACGGCTCCACCAGTAGGTCAAAGGTCTGCAATGAGAAAGGTGTATAGAGAAAAGTTAGCTCTGTATTAATGCAGCAAAAACACAAAATTAGGCTTGGCATTACTCTGTGTGTCTATCCCAACCAAAAAAGAGGAAAATGGAATGTCCCCCCCCCAGTGAAAATCCAACAGCACATACATTATTTGTGAAAGATTAAAATTCTGCTTGTTCCTTTGAGCTGAGGTGAATTTTTGCAAGTATTCGTTATCTTTCAAAATCTTGAACACCAAATTCCATATTTGAAATTTGAATTACTGTAATGTGCTAGATGTGGTTTATTTTTAACTCAAAACATTTGTGTGCTGGGCAGAGAAATTCTAGCACTATGTGCAAGAAAGGGAAAATATGAAGGTAGTAGAGAAATGGTCTTAGCTGCATCCCAAGGGAGCCCATGTCAGCAGAGCAGAAGGGAGGAAAGAATGGCATTTATTTCTCCCTTCCATTTCCCATCTTTCCTCCTTTTATTTTTATGATTTCATTCTGAATGGTTGCAATGGAGAGGAAATCGGGCATTTCTGCTCCTGAAACCACAGGAGTGCAATCTTAGGCTTGGTGAAATCACTTTTGATTTTATTTGGAAAGTCCCGTTTCCCCCCTTTCTTCTCTTCCCATTGCTTCCAACAGGAAGGTATTTGCTACATCAGCTCTTGGGCTGGTACAGTTTGTCATACCATGGAGATCATGGAACATCCCCAATATATCCTCAAACTGCTCTATTTAATCCCATTGATTGGTGGAGCAGTGTCAGCAAGATAGACCATTGTGGGAGGTAACCTGGTAAGATATATACAGGACACATAGCACCCAAGGACCATCCACTTACAGCCCTCTCTGGAAGCATAGCACAGGTCCCTAAAACCAGTCAGGGACAGTCAGTCATCATGTCTAAGGGGGTCTATATCTGCTCAGCCAGCATCCATGATGGGTGCTTGTGAAAGTCTCAGAATCTTGGCATTCTCTGTATATTAAGGGGTTCCAAATTAATTTTTATCTCATTTCTGGAATAGTCCTGCTGTGTCAACAATTTGCAATTCTTGTGGCTTTTATTTTATTTTGCACAGAATGCTGCACCTACTTTGCTGCAGTTTTCAGTTTGTATCCATCTTTTTCTTACAGGTATCTTGGCACATGTGTTTAGATATACTCATTATGTCAGAGGGATGGGCTTTGGCTAGGCAGTCAAGACCAATACAGTACACAAAGGAAACTCAAGGCAATCTAGAGTCCTTTCAGTTAGTATTATGATAGAATAAAAAGACTGAGAGTAAAAACTGTAACAAACTGTGTATACAGCTATGCTTATTGTTGTGGTTGTATGCCTTCAAGTCATTTCTGACGTATGGGTTTTTCTTGGCACGTTTCTTCAGAGGGGTTTGCCACTACTATCCTCTGAGGCTGAGAGAGTGTGACTTTCCCAAGTAGATCCCAGGTAGACTTTCCCAAGTAGATAGCTGGGATTTGAACCCTGGTCTGCAAAGTCACAGTCCAACTCTCAAACCACTACTTCATGCTGGCTCTCATACAGCTGTGCACCAATTCCCAAATTAATTTTAAAAGAACTCCAAGTTAAACCAAATGGCAGCCACAAAAAAATAAAGAGCAAAGACTTGGAACAATATGAGAGGTCAGATTTAGAAAGGGGCTTGTCATGTTCTATATTTCCTTCTTCATGGATTTTCCAAGGTATGAAAAAAGATGGAAGATGCAGTGGCAAAACATGGGGGGAGGCTAAGAGTGGAGGGGGACTCCTTCAGAATTCAGTGAAAGGGCAGTGATGCCAAAACACCTGAAGCCACCCAAAATAGGAAAAGCATGTCCCTGGCAGCCATGAGGACACAAAAGATGTGGCACATGTTCTGATGAGTTGGGAGGTTTCAAGGTGGTTTCAACTCTTTTCTCCAAAATGTTCAGGGGGTTGTTAAGACACCCTGCATAGCCCACGCTGTATCTGGGGTCCTCCTGTTTTCATATTTCATCTCTGAAGCCAGCATGTTCAAAAGAGGTCTTGTTGGCTTTTGAGAACACTAGACAAGGTTCCTAGGAGAAAAGGAATGAAGACCTGGGGGCATGTGGACAATCCAGGTAATAATACAATACAAAGGCTGAATGGGTACATTGATCGCTCCTTCCTTCCCCCAAGTCCTCTGTATTTCCTCTTGCACTAAGAGACAAATGAGGCCTCATTCCACCAAATTAGTCAGCCAGTTCTCTCTGCCTACCTCAGCTAACTTCCCTGTCCATCCACACTGGGTTCATCCTTATCCAATCACTGTTTTTGTCTCCCTAAAGTTAAAGCCATCAACAAGCCTGGAATCCCATTGTTGATTCCTGGGAAATATCATCAAATCTTTCTTACCTCACAAGACGGTCCATCCCCAAAGGCTATTTTTCAGGTATAAATATTGGTCGCAAAAAACTAGCCTCTGCACACACCGTTGCCTTTTAAACACCTCCAACCCCACTATCCCATTTCCCGATTTCCATTTTAGTTAGCTCTGAATATTATGTCTGCGAGAACTGCTTTATGTGTGTGTGATTCCACTCTGCATTCTTCAAAATAAAACCATCTTAACTCATCCAAACGTTGAGTTTTCCTCAGTTATTACCAGCCTACACCAGTGCCAACAGTCCTTAAGGTTACCCAGCCTCTTGCAAATCTAAGTTCCTCAACATTTAAAGTAATGCTGACATACTTGGTGGGACCCCCCCCCCCCCCGTCCCACCACCTTTCTTTGGTACTTTCCCCATGACTATTTCAAGGTGATTAGAGAAAGTGGCATACTCTCTGTTTTGATCTGGCAGGGACAGTCCCAAATAATCCTCTGTTCCCCACTTTTTCTCTCCTCCCACTGTACCCCTTTGTCCTCAGTTTGCTTCAATTGCTGCAAACTGAGTTCAAAGTCAATCAACCCAGTGGGAAAAGAGGAGAAGAAAGGCAGATTCTTGTCCCTCCCAGTAGGCTTAGGCAAACACAAACTGCTGCAATCTCTCCTAGCTTGTGTGTTCTTCCTCATTAATAACTTCTTGCCATCTTGACCATGGAGAGGTGGGATACAAATAATAATAATAATAATAATAATTAATATTATTATTTTGAATTTGCTTAGTGACACATGTTCTGATTTTTATTTGTGAAATGTTGGTGAGTATGAAGTGGCTGTAGCACTGAACTTTCCATTTATCTGCTTTTTAAAAAAATGTAAAATAATTGGTATTAATTCTATGTTCATTTACATGTGTATTTACACTGAAATATCCAGTGTGGATTTTGAAAACATAATTTCTGTTTTAGAAATCTGTTTTCTTCACAGATGTCTCTGAGGGCTAAATACAGTGGACCCTTGTTATATGCTGGGGTTTGGTTCCAAGATCCCCTGTGGATAACAAAATCCATGGATACTCAATTCCCATTAAATATAATGACTTCTAAAGCATCGCTAAGCTTCTCAGGGCTTCAAGTTCTCGATCAGATAGCAAGTCTCACATAAAATACTTCACAGGAGTACCCCTCCCACACACACCCAATAACAGCAATAATCCAGTGGAGTACACACACAGTTAAGACAGCGTCAATCAGTGAACTCCAGGCAACCTTCCCCAGCCTGGCTCCCTCTGACCTAGAACTACCATTATCCTATTTTTCTGAGGAATGCTGAGAGTTACAATCCAAAACATCTGGAAGCCAAGCTAGGAAAGGCTGGCTTAAGTTGCACCTATCCCTAGATGCGAGTGTGGCCTAAGGAAACCTGCCTATAAATATACCAGACCTCTCCTTTGGAAGTCTGAAGTGAGGTTGCCTACGACAGCGCTTTGCCAGGTTAAAAAGGCGCCGGACAATCCGATGGGTCTTCTTGGAGAGCATCTTCAAGTTGGTGCCCAGTTTCTGATAGCGATGCTGAATATCAAGATCCATTGCCCAGTATTGCGAGATGGCTGTTATATTCAGAAAGCGGTCTACTGGGAGCTTTTTCACTAGGGACTGTAGTTCCTCTGAAAAGACAAGAAGAAAGCAGACTTTTAAAAGGTAGATAGCTAAATGGTAAAATTTGCCTTCAACAAAACTATTTCAGGCTGGAAATGGTGATGTGAGTAGGCGGCATGTTTGAAGACTGTCTCCCACCTCAAAATCTCTCCAAAAACAGAATAATAGTGTGACAAGAAGAAAAGTTAGCTTAGCTATCTCCATAACATACTCTGTTTCCTATGTGAGGTTAAGTGTTTTCTGTGAGGGGAATATTAAAAAATGTAAACCCACCCTAATGACTGAAGTGGTACAGTCTAGGGAAAGCTTGTTGTTTGTTTCTGCCAGATGCATAAACTGTACTGAAGGCTGCAATCCAAAAAAAAAATGACTGGCTATGGAAGGTGCAGCAGTGCTCCATCTACAAAATGCTTCGGTCACCACCCTATTCTGTATTTAGTGCCCCACTGTGCTCATGGTAGCCAAAGAAAGGTTTACTGTATTTGAGAAGCAAGGGACACTCTACTCATGTCTCCTCTGTTCCCAGTCTCCCAGTGCTGCCAGGAAAGGACTGCAAGTAGAGTATAAGTGAATTCCTTTTAACTTGCTTATAGTACTCTACATGACTAGGAACCTGATAATGCATTTCCATCACATGAGGCCATGTAACCATGTTTGCAGTTACAAACATACCTTCCCCATAAACATAATACAGGAGTAGAGGTGGAAGATCTGAAGTCCATCCCCAGCTCTTTCCACATGTAAGTTTAAACTTGATTAAATCTTTAGCACAGTGTTTTGCAGAGTGCTCCCACAAATCATAGAATCATAGAATCATAGAGTTGGAAGAGACCTCAAGGGCCATAGTCTTACCCCCTGCCATGCAAGAACTCATGATCAAAGCACCCCCGACAGATGGCCTTCCAACCTCTGTTAAAAACCCACCAAACAAAGAGACTCTACCATGGTCTGAGACATCTAGTTTTCATAAGCACATAATTTTTCTCAAGTATAGATCTTGCATTTAGCCTCTTTTTAAAAAATTAGGCACTGGAAAGAAAACATGGGTTTAAATATGCAGGTCTAATTGCTGAGGTATGTATCTCTGAGAAATCCAGTTGTGGGAGGGAAAATACACTAATCATAGGGAATGTACATTCCCCATACGGTTCACTGTGACCCTCAGAGTAATCCACTCTCCAGCAAATTCCTAAAGAGGCTTTGACTACTAAGAATCCTAAAGCTCCCTTGGAGAGGAGGATTCAGGTGGGTGGAAAATAAAGGGGAGCAAGGACCATAGTCTCTGCTTATTTTATTTCTCTTTTAGCGTCTAATAGAGGTAAGAAAGAAGAACAATTCATGTGCAGAAGATGGCAGCCTTAATCTCTAACCGTCCACTCATCAGTGGTTAAATATGTGCTGGTTTACAACAGATTTATTGAGGCTGACGTGCTGTATTAGATTTAAGAAGGGAAGAATATGATATGTGTATATATGTTTAAAACACCTTGACATTCTTTGGAAATTCATACAGTACTCGAAAATAAATTATTGGTAAAGCAATTTTAGTTGGATAAATGTTACTGAAGATGAATCCAATATTTTGTGACTTCTTTTAGAAGCTGTGGCACTCACATACATTTTAAAACTCTGTAAATATTATGTATTTTATGTAACTGTATTGAGCCCCCTCGTATTTAAAGTGAATAAAAATGTCTTGGTCACCTCCTGAAAAGAAGTCCAAGTATGTGCAATTGAATTGAACATGCATACTGTACTTCTTTTTCTGTTATTTTCACCTCAATCTCCCTCTGTACCTTCCTTAAATCTTAGACTGTAAGCTCCCCACAATGAACCCTTTTTATTGTAAAGCACCATGCACCTGGATGGCTCTACAATAATCAGTTACTGCTAGCCCCACCATCATTTAAAGAGAGATATTTAAAGTTGAAAAGTTATTGTTCAGAACAGAACATCAGATGTCCTAACTGTCCAAGAAGCATTAAAATAATGTCTGTGGGGCTCTATCCTTTCTCAGTCGTTAGTTCTAACTCTTTCTCTGCATAATATGCTGAAATGCTTTTTACTCCCTCTACCACTTGCACAACATTTTGTGTCAGGTGTCTTGATGTATTGAGACACCCTTACCTATTGAGAACAAGAATTGCAAGGATTCTTAGCATCCCTACTTCTGGATGTGTGAGAGTAGTCATTCAGAAAGTGGATGCTGTGCAGGTGGTGCCTGACCCACTCTAGCTGCTAGTCATATTATTCGTGATGGCATGTACTATTACCATGGCAGCAGCAGTAGCTAAATGAACTTGGCCATTTCCCCTATCTTTTACTAATGCTCATTACCTAGCTAGGCTATATATATATTGTTTGTGTTGCTGTGCTTTCTTTCCATTGCATTGAGAAAGCTGTATCAATTTGTTATCCAAGAGCATCTGCTACTGTCAAGAGGAGAAGGGCATTAGCCTGCCTAGCCTGTGTAGAGCCAACTAATCATAACTCTTGGAATAGGAGAGGGGAGAATCTAATTGAAGAGGCTTGGCTTCTTGCAGGCATACGGTCCAACATTTTACAAATGAAAAGTGGGACACATGTGGCCAAGCAACATCAGAGTGCACTCAAAATGGCAAAAGGTATTAGTCAGCAAGAATAAACAAGCTGCAGCTGTTCAGTTTTGCCTGAGCCTATTGGGAAGGGCAAGGCTCTACTCCTCCTCCCCTCTCCTCTTTGCTGAGTTGAGTTCAAAATACATTTACACTTTGAATTCAATTTGCAGCAATTGAAATAAGCTGGGAATAAAGGGGTAAACTGAGAGGAGGAAAGAGAAACCAAGGCGGTATCTAGACTGCCGGATATGGTGCCCTCGTCACGTGCTAGGGGTTGGCCAAGGACACAGCGTCCATACCGGCCTCACCCCAGCACGTGACGGGGGCGTAATCATGGCGGCGCCCTGTACACACGGGGGCCGCTATGATTACATCACATGCGCACCACCTCCAAATGGAGTGACGCCCTTGTGCCGCTGCAGGGCGCTTGGGGTGCCCTTTCAGCAGCACCGGAAGGAGCTCCAAAACAGAGCTCCTTCTGCCACTTGTGTCACTCGCACAGCCTTTAAATGGCCGTGCCAGTGACACAAGGAGAAAGGGGCCGAGTGTCCCCTTTCTCCCTTTCCCCACCGCTGTTGGGGTGTCCTTGGAGCATGAAGCCCCAAGGACACCCCTTTCCAGGCCATGGGGAAGCAGCCTTTTGCCGCTTCCCCGCAGCCTGGAAAAGCGGCGGATCAGGGCCTTGGGGCTGCCGCTGTGGCAGCTGAGGCCCTGATCCATCGGTGAAAGGGGCGGGTGCAGGCCACTCTGAAGGGGCAGTCTGTACACCGCCCAAGGTAATTTAAAAGCAGCTGAAAAAATTGAAATGATAGAGGATTAATGCAGACCATCCCTGCCAAGTCAGGACAGTTAGAGGGTATGTAAATATGTCCCAGTATGTGGTTTAATGGTTGTAGGGGCACAGTTAGCAACAGGAACCCTTGAGTTGTTTCTGTGTGAGCAGCCTAGAAAGATGATCCTCATGGGGACATCTGGAGAAAATGACTATACCGATATTTTTGCATGACTAGCATATCTATCTTTTGCATGACTACCATTTTGCAAACTGTTGATTGTGTTGTGCTGTGGTTACAGCAAGGGTGAGCAATACTGTATGTTACTTTCTAGATGTTATTAAACTACAACCCTCATCAGTTCTGGGCAGGCATAGCCAACAATAAGGAATGATAGAAACTGCAGACCAGTGTCTGGAGTACCATATCATTAGAACATAGCCCTGGACATAGAGTCTTATTGCATTACAAGAGTAAGCTGAGATGCAGCAATAGAGACGTGGCTTTCTGGTTACCTCTCTGCATGCCCTGAAAGAACCTCTGTTCTATTCCCAATGGAGATGGTTGTAAAGCATGCCTTTTGTTACACTGGAAACATCAGTTTGGCAAATGGCATGCTTTTATGACCGTCTCACTCTGGAAAGAGAATGGAAGTGCTGTGATGTCATTGGGGAGGTAAATAGAAAGCTACTTCTGTCTCGCTGCATCTCAGCTTACTTTTGTAGTGTGCTAAGGCTCTTAGGCCAAGCTGACCTGGATTGAAATCCATGACTTTGGACTAGGCATTCTGTCTCAGCCTGACCAAATCTCACAAGCTTTGAAGATTATCACACTAGGACTTACCGTCTCCCAATTGTCCCTGGATCGTTGAGGAATCGTGCAGGTATGAACACCTGGCGTGCTTCCTCAGCATCGTGGAATCGTCGGTTCCCAGCGTTACTGAATCATTCAGGGAGAGTGAATTTTCTCTTAATGCAAAGTTTCCGTTAAGAGGAAATTCATTCTCCTTGAATGAGTCAGTAATGCTAGAAGGAGCCTATGACTCCATGACACTGAGGAAGCGTGCCAGGCATTCATACATGCACTCTTGCTCAATGATCCAGGGATGATTGAGAGCTGGTAAGCCCTAGTGTAATAATCTTCTTTGTCTAAAGACAGAAGTGGACAGAGAAGCAAAATAACGTTTGTGGAAACCAGACAGGTAGCTGACTCTGGGAGGTGTGGGTTTGGAAAGAGAATACCAAGGCTGCATTTGTCATATCCTAAAGTAATCAGATCACTCTCCTCCACTTTAAGCTCATTCAGGCTTATACCAAGCAATGATGTGGGTAAAGAATTACAGCTAACTGTGAAACACTTGATTTTAAGTATTTCCTGGGGGTTTTCTAATGCAGTGCTGCCTTTGGTCCTGCTGAGTAGTTAACACTAGCGGAAATACTGTGTGTGCACTGTGGCACTGCAGTGGCACAGAAAACATGCCAGCATCTCCTTTATCCAACCAGAGGAAGATGCCTGGGTCCTGTTACTAAAATCTTCAGCAAGGGTTCTGTACCTTATGCTTTCCCCCCTTCACTTTCAAATGAGCTCCATTACTCTAAAAAAAGTTGCAACTATGTCATGTCTACCTAACATTAAAGCTTTGGGGAGGGGGACACACTTCCCAAACTCACCTGATTGCTGAAACTGTTGGTTGTGAGTCTCCCAAGCTTCCTGAATCTGGAGGAGGCTCTCTTCCATGGCCTGGATATCAGCCTCAGGACAGTTGCATTGTGGGAAACTAGACCCACACTGGCACCAGCAGTCATTGTCTCGGCAGATCAGCTCCCCCTCTGAATGGCAAGTGATGTAGCTCAGGGCAGCAGCCACAAAACGTTCTCGCAAATAATCTGGCAGCAGTGCTTGTAGGCCTGCAGAAAATATGCAGAGAGGTTATAAATTTCAGCTCAGTGGTGACTGAATGGGAAATAAATGGGTACTTTGGAAACTTACTTCTATGACAGATTTTTTTTTAAAAAAAATACCTTTGCAAGAACAGTTGCATGCCGACCTAACTCCATTAATTTGTATGTGCACAAAATCACTTATATGTCCAAATGCTGTGCTTCATGTGAGATGACTAAAAAAAATGTGCATAAATACTGGCAATTATGAACATGTCCAAAAAGGTTGGAAGAATGTACAGAAAGTGAGGACACATGCTTTCTTGATGAAGCACATGCTTGCATGTGCATAGTCACAGGCACAATCTCAAGCATCTCTAGTTCAAGGGATCTTAGAATCATAGCACTTGAAGGGGGCCCATTATGCATCAGGCCCAGCCTCCTGCTCATTACAGGATCTTCAACTAAAGTATCCCCAGCAAGTAGCTGTCCAGCCCCTTTTCGAAGATTCCCAGAGAAGGAAACCCCACCATCTCTCTAGGCAATTGATTCCATTGCCAAACTGCTCTTATTGTCAAGAAGTTCCTTCTAATATTCAACCAAAATCTGCCCTCCTGTAACTTAAAACCATCAGCCCCAGTTCTGTCCTCTGAGGCAGCAGAGAACAATCCTGAACCCTCATAGAATCATAGAGTTGGAAGAGACCACAAAGATCATCTAGTGCAACACCTTGTCATACACAATCAAGGCACTCCTGTCAGATGGCCATCCAGCCTCTGTTTAAAAACCTCCAAAGAAGGAGACCCCACCACACTCCAAGGCAGCATGTTCCACTGTCATTCAGCTCTTACCATCAAGAGGTTCTTCCTAATGTTTAGCTGGAATTTCTTTTCTAGTAGATTGAATCCATTCCTCTGTGTCCTAATGCCACAACAGATGGGCGCAAAAAAGCTTACTCCATTTTCAACACATTTCCTGTCTTCCTTGGTAAGTCATTCTTCCTTCTATTCTTTATACATGTGGGGTCTTCCTCATCCTAAATGCTTGGGACCAGAAGTGTTTTGGAATTTGGAGTTTTTCAGATTTTGGAATACAGTGGAACCTCGCCTTACGTGGGGGATCCGTTCCAGACCCCCCATGTAAGGCGAATTCCATCTATGCTCGAGCCCCATTACAGTGAATGAGGTTTGTGCATGCGGCGTAGTGGCACCATTGAAAGTATTGCAGCATGGCTTCCGCATAAACCGGAAGCTGTGTATGGTGCATCCGCGTATGAAGGGGCGTGCTGTATTTGCATATACACAATGAGATGTCTTAAAGATGGGACCTAGGTCCAAACATGAAATTCACTGATGTTTGGTGTACTCCTTACACACATAGCTTGAAAGTAATTTTATACACAGTATTTTTAATAATTTTGTGCAAGAAACAAAGTTTCTGTACATTGAACCATCAGAAAGTAAAGGTATCTCTACCTCAGGCACTCATATGGGCAATTTTAGATTTTGGAATATTTTGGATTTTGGAATTTTGGATAAGGGAGACTCAACTGGTACTTTATATTTATTTATTTATTTATTTGCACTTCTTCCTCGAGTTTACTGTGCAGCCACACTGGCTTTTTCAAAAGTTTCCCATGTTCCTTCTTCCATAGATTTGTTTATGATTGTGATTTTAGCAGTTCCTTCTTTATGACATTCCACTGTTGCTAGGTGTCTTTTTTCTAGACATGGGATTTCAACCATTATTTTCCTGAGCTTGATCAAATAAGCTTTTCTGAAATCCAAAGTTCATTGTCCATGTTTGACTATACTTTTCTTTGGCTTGTTCACAATAATTAATTCTAGCAGGGGCCATGCCCCCCTAATGTACCTTCTGCTTTGATTCCAGTGACCAACTTGTCCCTATTAGTTAGAATCAAGTCCACAATTACTGATTCCTTTGTTCTTTCCTTAACCATATGAAAGGGGAAGTTATCTGCAAGGCACATCAGGAATTTGTTGGAGAGCCTATGCTTAGCAGAGCTAGTCTTCTAGCAGATAACAAGATGTTAGAAGTCCCCCATAACTGCCAATTCTTGCTTCCTGAGATTTCAAAAAAGCACCATTCACAAGTGTACAAATGGATTTGTCTTTGACATATAATGCTACCCTCCTTTTCTTCCCCATCTATTTTTTTAAACAGAATTGGAATATAGCAAGTCTCTGGTAGACCTATAAAGTCATATTTCACTTCCTATACTAAGACTTCAAGCTTATTTTGTTTGTTTCCCAAACAGTGCATTGGTGCATAGACACATACAGTGCATTTCTTCTCATATTTTATTCTATTGCAAGTTTTAGTGTGGCCCCCATTCTCTCCATCAGCTTTTCCTCTAGAATTCTCATCCTTGGGTTTAGAACTTGCTTCTGGACATATGTTTAAATTATGATCTCCAACCCCTCAGCCCCAGGGATTTAGTTTAAAGCCCTCTTGATCAGATTCAGCATGTTTTTGCCAAAGACATTCTTCTTAGTCTATGTGAAGTGTAGCCCATCTGTAGCTACTAGGTCTTCTTCCAAGAAGTGAAGACAGTGGTCCCAGAAGCCAAGCCTCTCCTGTCACCATCTGTGTAGACAGTCATTCACAAGCATTATCTTCCTGTTCCTGTGTAATCCGCTATCATTCATTGGTAGAATTGGCAAGAATAGCACATATGCCTCTAGAATCTTCAATTTCCTATTCAGAGCTTCATAATCTGAGGTGATCTGCTCGAAGATGTGCTTTGCAGTGTTACTGGTGCCCACATGAATCAGGAGAAAGGGGTACTGCTCTGTGTTCTCGATGAACTTTGGCAATTTATCAGTGATATCAAGGATACACCCACCAGGAAGACAGCACACTGCCCAGTTCAACTTGTCTGGGTGACATAATGTTCCCTTTGTAGCCCCAATCAATAAATTCCCCTTTCTTTTCTTCTTGCTGCAGTTGGTGACTAGGTTGGCTCTTTTTTCTTTTCTTTTTCTTTTTTGACATGTAGTGTCTCTTGTTGCTGGTCCCATTTGTGCCTCTTCACCACAATTATCCTCAGGAAGACATAGAAAACAATTGTTTAGTAGGAGCAGTTCCAAATCCATTGTGCATGGTCCTGATGGTGACCGTCCTCCAAAGTAACCCTTCAGTGTTGCAGCCCTTTTTCATTTACATTGTCAGTTTATTCCCGTTGTTTCTGTAGGATCAGTTCCTCTTCTGTTCTATCCTTAAAGTCCTCATGTTCTTAGATGCATTGAAGAGTCTCAACATGTAGCTGCAGTGCATTAACCTTCTGTTCCAAGAGACCCACCAGTCTGCACTTGCAGCAAGTGTAGTCAATGAGATTTTGTGGCATGAAGACAAACATTGCACACATATTGCAGCAAACAATAACAGATCTTCTGCCCTCATCCCTGTAGTTATTTTTTCACCCCTTTCAGATTGTAATAACGCTTAACGACTTGACTCCCAGTCATAGTTATGAAAGAAGCACTTGTGCCAGAGTCGAATAAGCAAACAAAGCAGACAAAGAAATCTAATCCAAATTTTAATCCATTAAAAATGAACTCTGCCTTTGTCGTCATGAAGAGTCTAAAGAAGAAATATGGATGTCTGATGGAATGAATCATTCAAGGGGGAAGGGGGAGGGGTGAATGGGAAAGCTTTGAGACTAGGCATGGCCCCTCTGTTAAAGCTGGAGAACTAGAAACTGGAAAGAAGACCCTACATTGCAACGTAAGCCGAGCCTACCTATTATTCTTCCCTCAAGATCAGAAATCTACAGTAGGTCAAGACTGAACATCTGTTTTTTTTTTTCCTCAACGGGAATGGATTTTTGAGATGACCCAGCCATTAACAGTTGATGATCCTTTATTGACTGTCTTTTAAATGTGTATGAGAGCCAGTGTCCAACATGTGCCTTAGCCTAGACAAACAAATTCCAAGTAGTCCCCACTTCTTCAGAGGAGTTTCTTGTTCTGCAGATGTTACTTGTCTTCCAGGAGAATCCACTGTTATGCTCTTATGCACTGCGTTGACTGTCTGCTCATCTCTCAGTCTCTGACTGGCCAGGTCACTTGCTGCCAGGATCTGCAGTAGGCTCCCCAGATCATAATCTTGCACTGAGATTTCCCAGTGGAGAGCTGCTGCAGGAGTATAGTGATCTCCAGCATTGTTTTAAAATGATTACTTTCTATGGTACCAGAATATTCATCTTCTTGGCAACCTCTGTATGAAAATTCAAGGAAAAAAAATATGCCAACAGATGTTGACATACAGAAAGATGAGTTCTTTCTCTAATAATAATAATAATAATAATAATAATAATAATAATAATTATTATTATTATTATTATTATTATTTATATGCCGCCCAATCACTGGGAATCCGGGCGGCTTACAACAGAGGGGATAACAGACAGTTCCCTGCCCTCAGGCTTACAATCTAAAAAGACACGACACAAAAGGAGAAGGGAATGGAAGTGGAGAAGGGGATCAGGTCCAGCATTCTTCTCTTCTCTGAGGCCTGGACCAAGGCAGATGGACTGGAAGGAGGGCTCTTCTTCTTCAGGCTAGCCCTGAAAGAACTGGGCCAGCCTATTCTCTCCATCACAGGCTGAAGGATTTATCTACCATTGCAATAGGACCACCAGGATCTTAGCAAAGGGCCTGAAAGCTGAAGAAGTACTGAAGTGAAGGCTGCAGAACATCTGAACAAAATCTTTTGATTTCAAGGCCATTTGCTCAAGTTTCATTTGTTTAAACTTTCTTTCCCCCTACACCCTCTTTTCTAGAATGGTGTTTTTGAGAGTACTGGGTTTAATAGAGATGTAAAATTTCCAGAAGTGTTAAAGCCACGGGGTAGGAAAAAACATATTTCTCTTTATTTGGAGGGGAGGGAAATTTCAGCAGGAAAAAAAAAAGCTGTATTATACTCTGTATAGATTCGAAGTCACTTTGTGACTTTAGTTATACAAAATATAATATGCCTAATTTAGCCTGCCATGAAATTAAAATGTATGGAATATTTAAAAATACATGATATTCAGAGAATAATTATTTTAAAGCTTTTGCTTGCTTGCTTGTTTTTTTGCAAATGAAGATAACAGTGTCCTAAAAGTTCAAGATCACCTCAACTTAAGGAGGCTTTTTGGTTTTCCCAAATTGTGAGGATACGGATGGGGGAAACTGTAAAAAAAAAAAAAAAGAGAGAGAGAGAGAGAGAGAGAAGAATAAGAAGAACCATCAGCATTAGCAAAACAAAGGGAACAATTTTTTATCTTCTAATCCTACATAGAGCCCTATGGATATCAAGGACTATGGAGAAAAAAAAAATAGGTCTTAGAGTCAATCAAGCCTGAACTCTCACTAGAAGCCAAGATGACTAAGCTGAGACTTTGAAAATATCATGAGATGACACTGTGAAATTTCACTTTCAAATGAAACCTGAACTTTTTCTGTTGGGCTTGATGAATGAACAGATGGAGAAGAAACATGGAAGGATTCTGCTACATATGCTCACAGCTGCTAGAATATTTTATGCCCAGCAGTGGAAAAATACAGCTATTCCCTTGCAAGAAGACTGGTTGATAAAATTATATGATTTTGCTGAAATGGACAAATGGATGAAATTGATTAAAGAAGGGTCACTAAATAATGCCGAAATGGAGTGGGAACTGACAGTTGATTTTATGAGAAAATATTTGGGGAGAATAAACACCCTAGGATTTGAATAGTATAATGGAATAACATGCAGAAGTGTACTATAGAGATAGATAGATGATAGATAGATAGATAGAGGAAGTGGAATAATTTGATAATTACAACCATTAGCTTATTTTGTGTAGTGGTTAGTTTACAGATGGATGGACTCAGTCAAGGAAGCCACATCCTCATGTTTTGCAAGACCTGAGCAGGACATTTGATGACCAAGACTTTTGGAGGTTTCTCACTCATTGGGTTGCCATAAGCTGAAGTCTATCTGATGGAAAATAACAACAAAGTCCTCCATAGGGCCAAGCAGGTATAAAGCTCTCACTTCCAAAAGAAGAAGAAGAAGAAGAAGAAGAAGAAGAAGAAAGGAAACAGACCAGGAATTGCAATGATCTGATCCTGTACACAGTTTTATATAAAGGTCTTCCTGTAACATAGCTTCTAGAAATGATTTTGGGTGAATAAATAGATGAACATCTTATTTTAAACATTTTACATATCATTCTAAAAAGAAAATATTCCATAATTCAATTTTTCCTTTTCTTTTTTGCCAAAAAAGGGGGCAGTGGGGGGAAATGAAAAATATTTCCAGAGTTGTTTGTTTTGTGTTGTTTTGTTTCCCTGAGCCTTTACATTTCTAGTTGTTGGTACTGGAAATTTATCTCAGGTGATTCCACTGAACTCCATGGCCAGACTCTGGATATGGAAATCACTGTTGGTCACTGTTGTTGTCTTTCCTTATTAGCTTCTAATGCCTTGCAAGAGAAAAGGAGACTATTTAGCATTATAATGTCTCCTGCCAATCACAATGAAGTCAGTGTGACTTTCTTTCAGATTTCTAACTTCTAGTTTCCAGTGAATGCACCCACCCAAAAGCTAGTACAAGAGAGATGGCCAACATTTTCAGTGCTTGGGACTGTATGTGATACCATTTCCTGTCCATGATTGTAAAAATGGAGTGAAGGTGAAAACCTCTTTCATTTTTAGCAGTTCTCACTAAATTTGTTTTTCTGCCACCACTACTAGCAATAAAACTCAACCCCAATTATCTTATCTCAAAGAAAATTCTGCTGCTTAGTGACAAAATCCCATTTCTTCCATTCCCTAGGAATCCAAATCATATTCCTCCTTAATGGAGGTGAATGAGGCCTTGGCAAACCAGGAGGCGATGCTTGGATGTAGAAGATGCTTGGAAATTTATGGTGGAGGTGTTCATACCTCCTGCTGAAATAAAATTCAACTCTCTTTTCTGTGGCTTTATAGGAAGCTTTTCTGTGGCTTTATAGGAAGTCTGTAAGAAAGAAACAAGGGCTCAGGACAGACGGTCCCGAAGCGCCATGCCGCCACCGATTCTAGGGTTAGGGACCGCGCACCAACCGCATCATGGTAGTGTCCCATCCACACGGGTGCTGTCATCTTGACATAAGCAATGTGCAGCATATACACCATGCTGCGTATTGCTTACGTCATGAGTGCGCCATTGGCGACCTCGTGACATCCGCCCAGTGACTGAAAAAGAACCTGGCTTTTATGGGTTCTTTTTACTATGGAGGGACGCCATGCAGTTTGGCAGCTGTGGTGTCCCTCTGTAGGGAAACGGAGCCACCAGCCCACTCTTTTGGAGCGGTCTGTCCTGGGCCAAGGCCTGCAAACTGGGTCTTTGTTTTGTTCACTGCCAGTTCTTTCCTTTGTCATCTCACAAGCAAAAAATTGTGTTACAGTCCTGGGGATGAAACTTGTTTTAATGTCTTCAGTCACTCTTTGTAGGTAACTTTGTCAAATGATGCTAGCAGCAGAACAGGGAGTGAGAAGGGGGTGTCTCACAATGAGGCTGTAGAAAACCCTGAGTAATCCCTGGAGGACTGGATTACTTTAGAGCACATAACTTGTACTGCTTGTAGTGGTCGGTTCAAGCCAAGAGCTTTCCACAGGTGGTGAGAAGGGAGCCTCTGGGGTTTGCTGCATGTGAGGTGAGGAACAAAGTTGTGTCAGCAGTGCTAGGAGACTAGAGGCTTTTGTTGGGCAGTAGCCCAAATGCATTTCCTCTGCCTTGCCTGCAAACCACTGTCAGCTGTGAATGCATTTGTAGCAAGGGACCCTGTAATCCTTAGGTCCTGGTAAGAGGGAAGCTTCAATGGTGATTGTTTTGTCATAATGGTTTCATCTCTGACTCTTTCCAAGTCTGTGCTGCAGAGGAAAGATTTTGTTTGTGTGTTTGTTTCATGGGCGTCTGTGAAGGATTTTGGTTGTTTTGCAGCTATTGCTGCTACATCAATGAGCACTATGGGCTTTTGCTTCACTATGAAAGATGTTGCTTGGGCATTAAGGGAACAGGCTCTCCAGATCTAAAAAAAAAAAAAAGGGGGGGGGGATGTATCACAATACTAGCTGACCTACTCTCCTAAAAATTATATGTGATGGCACTAATAGGGAAGTTTGCACAATCTACAGTCAATATGCCTAAACAGCCAGGTGATACTGGACAGTGTGGACAATATCAGCTGGACAGTATACATATTACCTGGCCAGTGTGGGTATTCTTCACTTGAGGACAGTGTTCAGCTTGACCAGTATACAAAACATATATGTGGTGGCAGCACATACTAACTGTGTAATGTAACTAATGTCTCTGATCAATTTATATTCTATATCATCCATTAGATGAATATTGAGTGTCCAATATGCAAATCTCATGTCGATTCTGATAACGTCTGTACATTCTCTGCACCTTCATGGCAATGGTGCACAATCTGTAGTACTTATGTACATTACCAGTAAAGTCACAGTGACCCCCAACCTTGCAACTTACAAAAATGTATTTTAAAACACAACATAACTGCCACTTAAATAATATACCTATTTCAATATTTTACTTTCCTGTATATATCGTGAAGTTATGGGATTCGGCCAAGTGCTCAGCTGACATACAAAAGCATGCATGATCCAGTTAGTGGACTTAGAGGAAGGCCACCATCAGAAAAGGATAATGAACAATTAAATATGTACCAAGGGGAGAACTGTTTTCAATCAGAGAGGAGTGCCAAGCATAGTAGCTGGACATAAACTTCAACTGTAGTAAGAAAAAGGTTGCAATGATATAATTCAGGACCATTCTGAGGCTCTTTGCCATATAGGATCCTGGGAAAGGAAGTTAATTTAGGAATCATAGCAGGAGATCACATGGCTTAATGATGTCTCCTGCCAATCACATTAGAACCATAGACCTAATTTCTTTCGCACAATAAGAAATATAAAATACACTTCAAATTTGTTTGCAGTAGTATGTTAGGCTTGCATCTTTGACCCTCTGTACAGGTTAGAAGATGGACACTGTTAGAGTTCAGTGACATGGGTAGTTGAATGGGGAACACTCTTACCAAGTAGTTGAACTTTGTTCTCTGGGCTCTGAACAAGAACAGAGCTCACCGAGTCCAAGTTGTCATAGTTACTGCAGCCAAGTGGCCCCGTTCTGGTTTCAGTGACCTAAGCAAGAGAAGAATACAGCGCCACTATAAACACTTGAAGGGAATAGACAAAAAAATACTTATACATCCACAATATACCTGCTCTGATCATGAGAAGATTGTGATTCATGACAGGGTTTGAAATAGAAATTAGAAAAACCAGACCTCTCTTGGGAAATGACTGCCTTAAGATTGTTTCATGAAGCTAGGTGTGGAAGCAGAATGGATGGTTCCCATGTCCCCTTCCCCATTGGCCAACGCAAATCATGCCGTAACTGTCACAAGGGATCCTGGTACACCCCCACTGCCTTGAGGGCAATATCTTGGCCATCATCTTGAGGTCACTCCCCACCTGGCTCTGACGGGCAGTG
This sequence comes from Sceloporus undulatus, assembly GCF_019175285.1. Classification (NCBI taxonomy): domain Eukaryota; kingdom Metazoa; phylum Chordata; class Lepidosauria; order Squamata; family Phrynosomatidae; genus Sceloporus; species Sceloporus undulatus. The sequence continues at coordinate 125,034,605 of NC_056525.1, forward strand.
GCAAAAGCATCTCCTCACTAGTGGTTTCTTTCTTTCCTGCTAAACCCCTTCTTTTCCCCATCCCACATGATCTTGCATCTACAGATATTGCTTTGGGCAAAAAGCAGAGGATCCAACTGGTTCCTTTGCTCTGCTTGCCAGTACCCCCTGAGAACCACTCCTCATTTCTAGAGTGGCAAATAGTCACCTGCCAGATGCTATTGGACTGCAAGTCTCATCCTCAGTCAGCATGCCAATAGTAATGGGAACTGCAGTCCAACAACATGTGGAGGACCACATGTTTCCCATCCCCATGGCCTTCTCTAAAATCCTCTTCCCTCTTCTGTCATGGATGTTGTTATGAGCTGTAATCTCCAGAAATCAGAACAAATCATCACAAAACATTACCATTTCACTTTGAAAATGTCAAAGAGCAGGAAGGAATACTGGAAGGAAGCTCTGGACCTGCTCCAGCCAACTTCTCCTTCCCAACACCTCAACTTTTGCAATATTCAATCTGCAAAACTCTAAAGCTTTTCACTGGGTTAAAATATGGAGTTAAATACCCCATTATAAAACTGCATAGACAGCATTATGAATTTGTAGTACAAACTCTGCGATTCCTACAAGCCTGAGGGCCAACTCTGAATGTGCTACAGGCAACATAGGAAGTGCCTCCACAATGGAAATTTTACAATATTAAACCATCTACTAGGAGGGGGAAGCTTTAAATTTCAGTGTTGGGATGGGGATGTGATGTGGAGCTCTTTCCCTACAGGTCCTTTGTCTGCTCAAAACTGTTCTCAAAGTTGCTTTCTTCCTGAATGCAGAAATGCTCATAGGAAGATGAGGTGAGGGTTATTTCATTGGAAAAGATGTCTGTAAGAAAATAAGATTAAGCATCCCCTGCATCTCCAGTCAAATCCAATCCATCTCACCCACACTGCACTGAGATACCCCCCTCATCCCATTAGCTTTTGGGAAATCACTTTATCTGATTTTGGGAAAGTTATTTTAGAAGAACTCCCAGGATCTCCAGTGGTCAGTGGTCATACCAGCTTGGGAGATTCTTAGAGAGTTGTAGTCCACAAAAGTAATGTTTCTGAGCTCTGCACTCGACATGTCTCTTCAGTCACATCTACTTTGGGGTTTGAATATAAAGCATAAACTGTCCACCTAGGTTTTGTCAGATAGCTTTTTTCTTTAACTTTCAGTACTAAAATGATTCTGGAGCAACCTATGATGTCAAAAAGGATATCACTCCACCACCATCCATGTTTTGGAGAGCAAGAAGAGAGGTTTCTAGCTCCAAGAGCACCACACTTAGGATCAGAGTCATTAGAGTCAGGCAATCTTAAGGCAGTAGATCTGCAGTATCATGAAAGGGCAGCAAAAACATTATTTAATTTGTGGTTATTGTATTTTTATTGCTAGGGAGAGGGAGAAGTGATTGGAGAAGGTCATTTTGGTTTCATATGCTGGCTCTAGGTATTCTGCACCTGCACAACTGATACAAGGCTCCATTGGCTGCTCTGCCTTGGGCAGCAGAACTGCCCTTGATACTCTGCTTAGGATCCAGATTAAATCTTCAATGTTTGTCCAATTGTATTTTGAAAGCTCTATTTAGACTGGCGTGCAGTGAGCTGGGCATAAGTTTAATGAAGTATACATTGATATATCTTATTATATTATTTTATTCTATGCATTTTACACACAGAGGTGGCTTCATTCTTCATTGGAGAGCCCTGGTGGCAAAGTGGTTAAATGCCTGTACTTCAGCCACTCACTCACACACCATAAGGTTGCGAGTTCAAAACCAGGAAAAGGACTCAGGCTTGACTCAGGCTTGCATCCTTCCGAGGAGGTCGCTAAAATGAGTACCCAGATTGTTGGGGGTAAATAAGCTTACACTTTGTAAACTGCTTAGGGAGTGCTTAAGTGCACTGATAAAGCGGTATAGAAATGTACGTATTATTGCCATTCATTCTGGAACATGATGTGGTGCCTGATTTGAGGTACTAATAATGATAGTAGAGTCTGTCTACCATGAACTTCTCCAGTGCAAGCCTCATGCCAATGAATGGGAATGGCCCAAGAGACGATATTCTTCTTGCACAAATCATATTTGTTTCAAGGAGGCCAGTGCAGAAAACATACATTGGTCCTGTTTGCACAAAAATATCCTTATTAATGCTTCAAATGGGGGCATGGGTGGTTTCCACATGGAGTCCCAACAAACAGTAACAGTAAATGCCATTGAACAATGGTGCTTTGGAACATAGCAAGCCTGGAAGGTCTGTTCTGTAAGTGAAAGTCAAGCGCTCCAAGCCTCTGACAATGCAAGAGGCCACATGGCTCCTAAAAAGGAGAAATAATTGTGTGGTAATTGGCCTGCTGACAGAGAACAAACCTGAATCTAACCATCCAGCCTCTCCCCCACCCCCAACATTATTAGCATGGCCAATTTTCCATAAATAGCTCAAAGGCACACAGTTGTGGTCTGACTCCCTGCCTGCTTCCCCTCCTGGTTCCTTGGCAGGGGGGAAGTGGAAGAAGGAGGAGGATGAGTACAGTGATGGGTTTATAATTGCAGAGCTGGGTAGCTGATCTCAGGGATGGCAGCCTTGCTTAAGCGACCTGCAAATTAAAATCCAGAGTATGGAGGGGCTGATGGCAACAGATAAAACCAGAGCTGCTATAGAAAAGCAAAGGGAAGAGAAAAGTAAGCAACTTCTTTGATTCTGAGTCTCCCTGCTGCTCTGCATTCTTGGAGTGAGCAGAAGAGCGGGGGGAGAGGGGAGGCTGGAATCCTGCAACACTGTGGAGCTTTTTTCCCTCTCTGGCATATCTGGTTGAAAAGGGGGAAAGACAGAAGGACTGCAAAAGGGCTTCTTCCCCCTCTCCCCCCCTTTACACCTGGACACCCACTGCCATTAAGCGTGGGTGGTACTGAGTCTGAAAGACCAAGAATCTGATTCAGTATTCAGGGCAGGGATGGAAATCAAGCCTCCCTCCAGATGTTGTAGCACTGCAACTCCCATCAATTCCAGCCAGTATAGCCAATAGTGAGAAATGATGGGAGCTATAGTCCAACAACATTTCGAGAGTGATATGATTTACACTCATGAACAAGGGCATCTTCATATGTTCATATAATGATTAATCCAAGATTACTGAAGCCATCACTCTAGCCACTATCATACAACATTAGGACCTTTGCAACATATGTTGAAACTAGTATTCTGTCTTCATTATGCATTTTCGAGGCGTAGGGCAAACTAAGACATTTTGGTGTCTGATACTAAAGGCAACATAGCAACACACACACACACACAACAATGCACACAATCCATTCTACATACAGAAGCTAAATGGACTCACAATTGCCTCTCACTTCAGAAAAAGCAATATGCTATCATCTTCTACAACACCATAACAGTCTAGTTTAAGAAATCCAGATCAGGCAGGGTAGTATATACAGCTCTGTCTTCCAACAAGGAGAATGATATGGGGGTTGCTTATGTCACCTCCGGCATCAATTGTCTGAAGCAGCTGCTTCACTCTACCTAGAAGCTAGAAGCAAGGCATGTGCAACAAGTGAGAGGAAAGACTTATCTACTAAGCAGTGGTTCCCAAACTTTGATCTTCCAGGTGTTTTGAACTTCAACTTCTAATATTCCTGGATGCTGGCCATGATGGCTGAAGCTTCTGGGAACTGAAGTCCAAAATACCTAGAGAACCAAAGTTTGGGAACCACTGTGCTAGAGCATCAACTTGTCTGTTTGCTCTACTTCAGTTCAAAAATAGGATGGTAAAGAGAAGTTGGGGAAGCTGGCTTGTCTGGTTTGCATGAATACATGTCCCATGTTCAAAACACCTCAGGAAAAAGGACCAGAAACATTAGAGAGCAGTTGCCAGAATATATTATTGTTGTTGTGTGCCTCCATATCAGAAAGTAAAATGGACTCATTACCTGACACCATGAAAGTGTCATGTATTCATGTAAACTAAATACCTTTTTATACTTTTACTTGCTTTGTACAATTTTTTTTCTGACTCAGAGTTCAATTTTTTTAAAATACTTTTTTTTTTATCATGGTCTTTTTGTGTATATGTCATTGGCTCTTATAGAAAAGAAGTAGAAGAAGAAAACCTTAAGGGTGTAATTATAGCTCTGCAGAGCCTGCATTTTTAACATGCTTGTAATCCAGCAGGCTGAACACACTTGATATCACAGGCTGACAATACATATAAAACTAATCCCAGCAGGCATCTTTTCCCAGGATAATTCATCTTTTATTATGGTGGCAACTTGTGCACAAATGAGAGTATGATTCTATTTTGATATGGCTGCTGAAACCAACTCCAAACATTGCATGTATATAAGTGAGTAAGTAAAACATTTGTAGTTGTACTTTTCTCTGGAGAGTTTCAGGCAACCAACAACAAGAATAAAACTATAAATCAACAATATAAAATAAGCCTTACAATCTTATACCAAAACAGTAAAACAGTAGCAGAAAATAAGAGAAAATAAAGTGAAATTATTGCAACAACATAGGCAGTTAAAAAGACATTTAGTGGGACCTGCCACCACAGTGCTGCAATGTGGAGAGCTCCTATTCATGAGCATCCTATTAATGAGCATTTTTCTTGTAGTGGAAGAATGAGTGTGTGCCTTTTTGCCTGTAAGCCTTTGCCCTTCTTTTAACCTTCCCATCAGATTGTCAGGACCTATACAGGGATCCTGTGAACAAGAGGAGTCAACTGTCCTCAGTTTGTAGCCAATATTTATGGTTTAGAGGACTTCTCACAAGCTGCCCCTTGTGAGGAAGCAGCAGCTTCTTTTTGACCTGGTGCCAGGCCTACTCACCATTATGCAGACCTCTGCAACCTTAAGGTCAAGAGGAATGCAAATGCCCTCTGCACAGAGCTGCTTTGAAAACTTCCCCCAACTCCCCAAATTTAAGCAACAAAAATGTTTGAGGTTTCAGGTGGCAAAGAGCATATTTGTACCCTTCTGCTCACTTCTAGAGATACCTTAATGGCGGCTGTAGCTATCTGGATGTGGTGGAGACGCCGTAGTGTGCTTTCCCGGTCAATAAAGTAAGAGGCTGCCAGCTGGTGCAGTGTTTCCAAGGAGACAGTGGTATTAGTCCAGCCACTTCCTGAAGGAGTCCCAGGTTCTACTTTCCGACTGAGTTTGCGCTTATCCACAAAAATGGTTAGGGACTCTTCTCCTGCAAAGATGTGAGACACTATATTTAGACTCTCCTGCACAAGGATCCAGCAGCACCAAGTCCAATATCCACTAGGGTGAGTAGTATTCATTAAATAGAATAATGGGAAATGGAAGAATCAGTGCTTTCTATCAGGTACAGGCACTTGACTGACTCTCTGTTATCACTAGGTTTCCTGGGCCAGAATAATCCTGGGGTGTCTCACAGATGTTATTGTCCAAATTGCCACTTTCCTTTTTTTGATCAGTGGCAGCTGGTGGCTTCTATGACAGTGGGACAATGGATCTATTCCAATTTTTATCCAAACTTTAAAGGCTCTATCCAAGGTAATTATAGGAATACCTGTACAATTTAACACCTTGGACAGCTCCTTTAAAGTTTAAACTAGAGCAGATTCACTAGCCTGCTAATGTCTTTGACCAACAGTTGTGGTAGAATAGGAAGGGATGAACCACCTTCTGACCCAAAACTCCTGGTTTGAGTCCCACAAGTTCTGATACTCCTTCAACTCCCTCCTCTGCAAACACCAGTGTAGGTGTGACTATTGGACTGTCCTTTCTAGCCAACTCTCATTGAATAAACGAGCAAAGACTGTCCTCTTGCTTCTGGGTAATTGTAGTACATATCCAGTTATTATAAACAGAAGCAGTTCAGCTTCACGGTGCATGTGGCAAGAGGCATTTCCAAAACAGATTTATAACAAGCTGGCACCTGCAGCACATCAGAGCAGAGATCAGAAGACACAAAAAAGCACCTAACACAACTGTTGTCCAGTCAGCACTTATACACTAAAGTCATTCCTTGCACACTACCAGTTGTTATTCACCTGTTGAGCTTGTTTTGCACAGCCAGCATTACCATTTGGCAGAGTGAGGCAGTCACTTTGGCCAGCAAATTTAGGGTGTTGTGAACATACAGAAAGTTGAATGTTTTCATGGCCGGCATCCATAGTTTTGTATGGGTTTTTCGGGTTATGTGGCCATGTTCTAGCTGAGTTTCATTCTCTGAAGATGCCTGCCATAGATACTGGTGAAAAGTCAGAAAGAAACTCTGCTAGAACATGGCCACATAGCCCAAAAAACCCACAAAAAACATACAGAAAATTGTTAGCTATTTAATTTGCTAGTGTCTTATTTTTGGTGTCAGGGAGGGGGAAAGGCGTTTGTGTAACTTTCTGTCTCATGTGCCAAAATGACTTGACTGGCTTTGAGTACTAAACACCCTGCATTGGGTAGATGTGTGGGTGTGGGTATGATTTGTTGTTCTGCCCCAGGCAGCAAACATGTCCTTGGGCCAAATCTGTTACTTTGTTCCTATTACTAGGTATGACTCATGGGTTTCTAAAAATCCGTGCTGCTACTTTAAGCCCTCCCTTGAACTTTAATCAATAATAACAAATAGTCCATTCCAGTCCTTTGCATACTTACATGGAAGCAAATCCCAGTGAATACAATGGGACTTGCTTCCAAGTAAATATAGATGCTTTTGCTATATGGAGAAATACATGTTTAAGCACATGAATTCCTTGGGTGCAAAACTTTACAGAACCCAGGGCAACTTCCTTTGGTATACACATGCTTAGCACCAATAGCATGTGCTTTTACATGACTAGCACTTTTTCACTAGGGTAGCTGTGTACATCATAGGTCCATTTCTGATAACTCCTATCTGCTTTGAAGCATTTCCAGGATTTTTCTGGTTGTTCTGGTGTCTTTTTCCCAACAGCATTTTTATGCAGACACTGTCCATGGTGAATGATATATTGGGCTATGAGAACGATTTTGGACAGGGCATGGAAGTGTTGGGGATCCTGGGGGGGAAAGGCCACATGCCACCATCCTCTCCATGATTCTCACCACTGCACCAACCTAGGCTATGCCAACTCTTTTATATACATTCAAAAAGTAAAGCACTGAATCAGGATGCTCAGCTAATGTGTGACTTGAGGCTGTGGATGGTGGGATTACCAGAGGAAGCTTACAGAAAGAAAGCAGAACACTTACCTCCAAGTGTGGCTGAGAGCAGGAAATGGGTTCCATATTTTTTAATCAGATTCTCAGTGACTTGTTGAAGGCTGGGCCGGCGCCCCAGAAGGCGAATATTGCGGATGAATTCTGGAGCCAGAGGCAGAGGCAAGTGGAAGAAATCTTTCCTTTCCAGTGCCAAGTTATTCACCTTCCAACGAGCAAATTCCCTGGATGGGGACCCAAGAAATGGCAACAGTAAAGTAGCACAATACATCAAGGCACTTCTAGAAATTTTTATAAATAAATCAAAGGCTTTCATGGCTGGCAACCATAGTTTTTTGTGGGGTTTCTGGCAATGTTCTGGAAGAGTTTATTCCTGGTGTTTAGCCCACATCTGTGGCTGGCATCTTCAGATGTAGGCAAAATGTCAGGAATAAACTCTTCCAGAACATGGCCACATAGCCCAAAAACCCACCAAAAACTATAAAAACAACATCTTTCTAGCTCTCAGTATCAAAATAAGGAAACCCATCTGAAAACATAGTGCCAGATTCCCTTCAATATTGGGGACATTTTGAATGTTTGTATATTAGACTGTAACTCCCAGCACTCCTAGGTTGCATACTCAATGATGATGAATGCTGGGAGCTAGAGTTCAATGACATCTGGAGGTCCACACGCAATTTGTCCACCAATATTATTAGAGTTATGATGGAGCCACAGACTCTCCTAAGCCTCTATTGGAGACTGGCTAGAAGGGAATAATAGTTGAAGAGTTGGATTTTGTAGTTCCTTTGCCTCGTGAGTCAGTTCAGGAGGCAGAAGGAACCTCTACTCTTGAACATTATGTACAGTTAAGGCCAAGAGGCCTTGGTGTCCAGTTGATACTTCTTGTCAGGGATTACTGCTGTCTCTTTTTCGAAGGTATAGTATCTTGGCCAAAAAAGAAGAATTGTTAGGGGAAGAGTGAATGCCTCACCCTTTGCTGCCAAACGTTTATGAAAAATACATTTTAATACATCCCATACTTTCAATATGTTTTAAAATACCCCCACGAAGTCAGCATTGTGCCCATCACTGCACCTAATAAGTGCAGCTGTAGTGCTTTTAGTTGTACAACGCCTTGTAAAAAGTGGTTGTGAAGAGAAGAATGATTTAAAACAAATAATTATCATTAATGAGGGAGGCGACTAATTTCAAATAAATGACTAGTGCTTAACTCTTACCAAGAGAACATCTCAGCAGAATCAGTAATGGTGGCAACTTATTGAAAACTGTATACTAGCACGGTACAGACAGGCTTCGTGGTACGTCTTGATGATGTGCTAGGGTTGCTTTGGGGCGTCACTTACAGACGCCCCTCAATGCTAGCACATGTTCTGTATGTCAAAATGGTGGAGCCCTGTACCGCCATTTTGACATGATGGATGCCTAAGGTCTGCACGTCGTGGCACCATAATGACATCGCAAGTGCACCATTGGTGCACTGTGGCGTCATTATGGCCCTGCAAAAAAGAACCCGCTTTTTGCGGGTTCTTTTTGCTCCATGGGGAAGTCGCGCGGTTTGTCCACTGTGGCTTCCTCACGAAGCAAACCATGGCTCTGGCGAGACCACCCTTTTTGGGCAGTCTGTACCGGATCTCCAATGATTATTAAGGGATGGAGTAATTCCATTACTAGGAAGGAAATGAAATTAGCTGTTGGACTGGCCTCTCTCTGAAACTAGCCTGGGATTCCATAACTTCAGAAATCATAAAGAGTTGAACAAGTTGAAAAGAATTACTCAGGGGTTTGTTTCTGGTGTGTGCCTGTGTATGTGCACGTGTGTGCGAATAACATATTTGTGCCTTGTGCCATCTTCATGACTAACCAATTTATTACAGCATAAACTTTCATAGCCTAGAGACTATTTCATCAGATGCATAAAGTGTTATTTTCAGTTTATCAGGACAATTATTGCTGTTGCAAATGACCATTATGCTTATTTTCAATATACTTAGCTAATATACATTGCTGCAGACAATGTATTTTGCACTGTATTTCCCACGGATTCCCATGTTAACATTTACCCCTTTTTGAATTCAGATAGATATGCACCTGCAGACATACACCTAATATCTGAAATTGATAATGTACCATCAATCCTTATGTCACAATAAATTTGTTAGCCTTTAAGTGACTGCAAGGTTCTATGTTTTTTGCTGCAATAGGCTAATGCAGCTATCCCTCTGAAAAATGTTTAAGTGAGTACTTGGCCATGGAGATAAGACTTTTATATTCAATTCCCTTTTAAATCTCCGAAATGAGAGTTTTGTGGTAATATATATCCAGCTACACACTCCCCAGTACACATATTTATTAGTACGATATTTTGATACAACTGTTATTTATACAAAATCTCTTAAATTTCTTTTATTGGTAGGTCAACATTTTACAACTTTTTCACCATTCTCAACTCTCTTATAGCATTACTTGTACAAAATTTTAGCTGAGGAAACAAAAATGGAGGAGCCTGTGGGTACCCCTCAAAGGACTGCCACATGTTACCCTCTCCAAGTACAGTAATACTGGGCTAAGGTGAACATGTGATATTAAGACAGTACCATAGGATCTGTTTCACAGTTTGTTTAAATCCAATGTATTGGAAAGGCACTGCTACACTGTGAACCATTTGGAATGACTATAAAAACCACAAGCAGATGTCAGGTGGCATTTACCTTGTGCTAAAAAATTAATGAAAATCTCTGTGCCAAGGCAGCAACCACTCTGTGCTAAGAAGTCTCCTTGATTTTACTTGTTTTAAATTATATCATACTCTTATCCAATCCAGATCCTGCTACAACAGTCACAAACTGTGGAAGTTTAGACTATTTGCATATTTGCTCTTTTCACACAATACAGGGGTTTGTGTGATTTTCCATTATTTCTTCTGGTAACCCCAAGAAAGGAGACAGCACTGTACAGGGCACTGTGGCTCCATTACCTTGCACTGAATCAGAGTTAGAGCTGCTGGGGAAATGAAGATGGTCCCATATTCACTTCTCTCCATACTGTACTCAGTAAAAAGAATAAGATTTCTGGTAGCAAGGCTGAGAAAAATGGCTGTGCATTAGCCCTTGAAGACTTTTACTGATTTATTATTTATTTATGGCATTGATATTCAGCTTTTCTGCCACAGAGGTGGCCCTCAGAGCAGCTTGCATACATATATATATATATATATATATATATATCTCAAAACCTCTGTGGGAGAAAAACAACACCACACATCATGAAATGTACTAACAAATAATGACAAATCATCTATAGTAAGAGAACAACCTATCAAAATCTAAAGTGAGGACGATTAAATATTAAACACACATTCTACAAAAACTGCTGTCCTACAAGGAGAAATGTTATCAGACAGAAAAGGGAACTGGCTGAAAATGGACCAGCAGCCTCTCCGGTAAAATGTTCGGATCATAGATTACTGCCAGGGACAGAAGGAAATCAATTGCCAGCCACACCCCACCAGCTCATGGTTGTATCCTATGTTGTTGCTGCTGCTGCTGTTACTATGTATGTTAAAAGTTACTTCCAACTTATGGCAATCCAAAGGCAAGAATTTTTTCAGAAGGGGTCCCACTCCAGGAGAAAGGCAGAATATAAATAAAATATAAAATAAAGTGAAATGAAATGAAATAATAATAATATAATAATAAATTGTTTATTTATATACCACTTTTCCAGGGGTCAAAGCGGTGTACAGCAGATAAAATTATGACCAAATGTCATGATACAATATAAAACAGTTAAAAATAATATTACAATATAACAATCGAATACAGTTATCTAAAAACAGCATAATTATATAAAATTAAATCAGAAAATAAATACATAGCATAATCAATTGGGGAGTACTTTCACTACAAAGAGTTGGGAGGGTAAGCTTGTAGGAAGAGGTAGGTTTTTAATGCCTTTTTAAAGGTTTCCAGTGTCCCACTGAGGCGGATCTCTTCTGGAAGAGCATTCCAGAGAGTGGGCGCTATTGCTGTATAAGCTCTTTGATGGGTAATCGCCAATCTCACCTTAGGGTATTTGAGTAGTAATTTCCCTATAGTTCTGAGAGTGCGGGGTGGATTATGCAGGGAGAGGCGTTCCCTCAAGTAACACGGGCCCAAGCCATTTAGGGCTTTAAAGGTAAAATAAGTTGCCTTCCTTCCTTTGAGGCTGAGAGAGTGTGACTTGCCCAAGGTCACCCTGTGGGTTCCCATGTGGGGAATCTGAACCCTGGTTTTCCAGAGTCCTAGTCCAGCACTCAAACCACTACACCACACTGGCTCATCATATCATGTGTACTCCTTCTCCTTTTTAATCTCTTTTTTTCCTTCCTTTGTAATGACATTTTCAAAATCCAAGTAAAAAGAATGAGAAAATACAGAAGTGCTTTATTTAAAGATTATAACAAAAGAAAAATGTCCCATTATTATGGAATAGCCTTTATTTCTGGCATTTTCTTAATTTCAAGCAGGTTTTTTCTATGTCAAAAAATACATGATTGTTTGTGATGCTAAGTATAGGACTATAGGGTGCAGCACAACACAATGACTGGATGCCGTGGTCCCAAACCAAGCCACTCCTGTGCTCCTCAAGACTGCTGGCAAGGAACTGCTTTTCACTGCTCCTTTTCTGGCTGGCATTGGGCTGTCTTAGGCATCTGCAGAGCATTTTCCAGCCAACCCAGAGGCATGCGTCATCTGCACACCACACCCCCGAAGCGGCTGGAAACCACATCTTTTGGCCTGTGTGTTTCGGGACTATGCTGTTGTGCATCTTTATTCTGACTCTCATTTATGGAGATCCTCTCCTAGAGTTTCTTTGACAATATTTGTTCAAGAGGAGGTTTGCCATTGCCTTCCTCTGGAGCTGAAAGAGGGTGATTTACCCAAGGTCACCCAATGGGTTTTTGTGACTGAGAGGGAATTTGAACGCTATTCTACAGACTAACATGGCTATATCTTTGAATCCTACTCTCCTAGATGTTCCCTTTGGCCTTGTGTTGTCCAGTTCAGATGATGCAGGGCAAAATCCCAGGGCCATGATCAGGCCTGATCCTGGTAGACTAGACACAGATCTAGCCCATTCCCAAGGTAAACAGCCTTTAGCCTGGGTCAGTTTGACACCTGGTTTGCCACAGTTTCCTGGAAATTCTCTTTACATGATCCCTCATGCTCCTTACCTTGCTGCGCCATTTCTGGTACTGAGAAGTCCCCTCGGTGCAGCCAGGTGCCCTGTTTCCACATCAGACATGATGACAGGGGGCTTTTCAGTACCAGTGATGGTGCAGCAAGGTAAGGAGCAAAGGAGTGAGTGCTTGTTGGTAGCAGGTCCCAGGTTGGCACAGGACCGGTTGTGTAAATACTGACCTGGGGACCAACCCAAGTGAGCACCTGGGCCAGAATATCATGGGGTCAGTCAATGCTATCCTGACTTGTCTACTTAAGCCCCCTAGAGTCCTAGTTCACCACTCAAATTATACCATGCTGGTTCTATGACTACAGGTTATTATTCTTCTGTCTGACTAGCTTTGCAGGAATAGTATAAGGACAGGAATGAAGATTACACTATTTATATGCCACCCTGAGTTCCTTAAGAGGCAAATGTAATTACAAAAACAGTACCTACTGTGAAAAAAGCAGATAAAAAGAAAATCAACTCATTTGAGAAGATTGCTGAGGATACCATGGACAGCCAGAAAAACAAACAAATGGGTCCTTAAACAGATCAAGCCTGAAATACTCCTAAACACTAAGGCGGGATACAGACCGCCGCTTTGCGGCAGTCTCCCGCCGGCGCCATTTGCTCCGCGCAGGAGCTGTAGCAGCCAAACCGCGCGGCTCCCGCGCGGAGCAAAAAAGAAGCTCCATTTCGGAGCTTCTTTCCGCGGTGCACTGATGACGTCGCGAGGCGCCGCTGGCGCATTCGCAATGTCATAGGCGCCGCGACACATCTGGACGCTATGCGTCCAGTACGTAAAGATGGTGGCGCCCATGTGGAAGGGGTGCCGCTATCTTGTATGTATTGTATACGTACTAGGGTTAGGGGGGTGCGGAAGCACCACCCCTTCCTAACCCTAGTACATATACAATACGTACTATATGGCGGTTTGTATCCCACCTATGATTACTAAATTGAGGTTGTCGTACTTTGGCCACATCAAGAGAAGGCATGACTCACTTGAAAAGACAATAATGCTGCGAAAGGTTGAAAGTAGAAGAAAGAGAGGAAGACCGCACACCAGATGGCTAGACTCAATTAGGTAGGTCAGAGGCATGAGTCTGCAGTGGAGGACAGGTAGACTTGGAGATGCCTCATCCATAGGGTTGCCATGAGTCGAGGCCAACTTATGGGCAGTTAGAAACAACAAACCACCTATAACTGGCCAGCTTATCAGGACTTTCTTTATACTGAAAGCTGTGCCAAAGAAAAATGTGCTGACATTCAGTCATTTTATATTTATCAGCTTCACAACTACAGCTTGTAAAGCAAGTCATATGATATGTGCCAACTAGACCCCCGCTTAAGAGGCCTCACATACTCTTTCCAGTGTGATGGCTGGCATGAGATGATTTCAGCAGCCTGCTGTTTTCCCAGAACAATGCCCCTGTAAACAATGATGGGCCAATTTCATTCTAATCTTGACAATTTTGCTGTAATTAAAACCAGGCTGCAGCTTGCAAACACTTTAATTAAGTCTGATTGGGAAAGATGGAGGAGAAGCAGGGGAGTAACGGATGGCTGGCAAAGCTAGCAATAACACTGGATTCCAATATGTATATAAATCCACACCACCCGCATGACTGCTGAGCAAGGTTTTAAACCAGGCCAATTGTGAGGAGAAACAGAAAGATTGGAATTTAGGCTCAACGGACTGGTGCAAGACTGCAAGATCCCTAAAGCCAAAATATACTAAACATCAGATAACTTGAAGCACACAGGTTTCCTTCCTTCCCCCTCCCCCTGCATTAAAACTGAACGCACACTTCACTTTAACAAAAAATATTTATTTCTAGACTGCTTGGAGTAAAGATTAAACAGTTTCCATGGAGCTCGCTCATTTCTATTTCTGTCTCATATATTGTTTTAAGTGTGCCTCCCGGAAGGCAGCAAGTCCCAAGCACAAGTCCCTTGTGCAGAAACTCAACAGACAAACTCCCTCCTCTGATGTGGGCAATTCTTTTGCTTCTGTGAAGCTTGACTAGAAAACACTGTTCTGCTCATCCACAATGAAGAAATAGTCATCCAAAGCAAAAGAGAATTGGCAGGAGGCAAACCCACAGTGGTAAATCATGGCGTGAACTGCTGTGGTGTTGGGTTCATTTTGTTTATTTGTTTATATAGAACGCAGTTTCCAAATTATTGCCTTCCTTTGGGCATAATTAATCTTCCTCTTTTCTCCACCAAGGCATACAATTTCATTTCTACCCCAAAGTAACTGTGCAGAGTGTCTTCCTGATTGGTATGCCATTAGTAAGTGGTACTACATGATACCAGGGAAGGGGTGGAACAGCTCCATTCATTTTTTGATTATTCAATGTTCCTGCCTTGAGTCTGAGAGAGTAGGAAACAGTTGCACAAATTTTTGGAGAACATTATATCCCATCCACCCCATCAGCCCGACCAACCTCTCATTTTTTTTGCATTCTCCTTGTCCATTCCTTACTTTTTTTTAGTTTACTAATTCCCACATGGATACCATCTAAAGTCTCAGAGTCAAGAGCTTTATAATTAAATTCCCCATAACAGATGAAGCACCTCTGCTGGGTCTCTGGTGTACAGAATTGGCAGACCACCTGGGAGGCCTCTCCTTTTCCAAGCTGCCTTTCCCACCTGTTGGTTTAACACTGCTTGAGCTAATTACTAATTAGTCTGTCATCCTCTGACCATGAAAAAACAAAGATTCCTACAGCTATCTGCATGTGCAATGATTCGAACCTTATGACCTAAAGATTATTAACTGTACAAATACTGTAATTGAGGGACTAAGCAGGAAACACTTTTTCAAAAATTAAGGAGAAATAACCTTAAGGTAAAGAACCCCAAAGCCTCAGAGTATTTCTTGTCTTTAAAAAACCCTATGGAATTCATGAGGTCACCGTAAATCAACAGGCAACCTGAGAGCACATACAGGCATGCAAAGAACCAGCTGAGAAATGTAAAAGTGGTTGTCTCATTTAACTAATTAATAACTAGAAACCAAATTCTGGAATTTAAGTTAGAATTTCTGAAATTCTAACTTAAGTCAACCCATTAAGTTAAAAAAAATTAAGCAGACACTTTACATAAGAACATTTCTAACAACTGCAATGGAGTGGTTGTGTGACAGGCAATCCACACACCCACCCACCCAGCCTGCCTTTCCCTTGGCTACTATCACACAGCTGCACTGCTATGGCGAGGAGGTAGTCTGAGTAACCTCCAAGCCTTTGTAGGGCCCCTGTGAGGACATCACAGCCCCTGTGAGGTGGGATCCATGAACCACAGGTTAAGAACCACTGCATCAAAGTCACTCTAAGCTAATTAGTTTGCTTGCCTGTTAAGAATCCATAAGGGCAAGAAAAAGCTTTGGTAAACCTAATTTAGGCCTGTTACAGACTGCCAAAATATAGCTGCTTGGGGTCTCTTTGGAGGTGTGCTATTTAAATGATGCATGGGTCCTAAGAGTCTGGAGGTCGCGCCAAAGCCACACTCCATTCCTAAGCACTGGAGTGCAGCTTTGGTGCAGCTTCTGGATTCTTAGGATGCATGCATCATTTAAACAGCATACCTCCAAAAGACCCGAAGCAGCTTTATTTTGGCAGTCTGTAACAGACCTTACTTTCCATATCAAGTGCTACATCAGTGTTGTGCATGACTGTAACCCATCCTGAAAATGATAAAAGAACATCCTCTTATCATAAACACATGGAGTAATGTTCCTGCTTCTCATACTGTAATTAAACTGGTAATTTCTTCCAAAACTTGAAGTTATGGCTTAGTGCCCTCATTTTTTCCCTACTCTGAAATTAACTGACAGTACATAATGAAAACAAGAGAGAACCCCCAAATAACAAATCCTTCATGTAGCAAGAAAAGTATGTTTCTTCCCCCATTTGTTACTCCTCCAAAGTAAAGGAAGGGTCTCCCCATAAAAGAATTACAATTCTACAGAAATGAAAAAATGATTCTTTCTCCTGAAGAGAAACTAAAACAAATGTTTCAGCATTTCTACCTTTATTTTTAAATCTGTTGTGGAAATGAGAACTATGTGTTTTTGCTTGCATGTGCCTTGGAAATGCTATGTGTGTTTGACACCTTTTCTGCTCTGAAATGAATGTCTGCAGTCCTTCTTCACTCCTCCTCCAGGGACCCAAACTTTGTGGAATCCCTATTCCTGGTAAAACTATACTTTTAGAAAAACTGCATTTCTTGCAGTGATTTAAAGGCCAGCAGCCTATTACATAAAAATAGGGTAATGGAGCAAATTATTGAAAACATGCCTAAATGTCAAGTTAAAAAGAAAGTTAAATATTTAGGAATTTGGCTGACAAATAAAAATACAGACCTTTTTGATAACAATTAAAAAATTAAATGGAAGGAAATTAAAAAGGAATTAACTAAGGAACAAATTACAGTTATCATTAGCCGGTCATATTAAGGCTATCAAGATGATGGTTCTGCCCAAAATGAACTTTTTATTTCAAATTATACTAATTTTGAACAGCGACTATTATTATTATTATTATTATTATTATTATTATTATTATTTATATAGCGCTGTAGATTTGCACAGCGCTATACATAAAAACAATAAATATAAAAGAGTAAACCTGTCTATGGCATACAATCTAAGAAATAATAGGATAATACATATAAAATACATAGCAATACAGGAAATGGTCCAATAAAACAGTCAACAAAAAAGAACATCAAATAGCAAGTGACAATCACGCAATGCCTGGGAAGGCTTCTCTGAACAGGATGGTCTTCAACTCCGTTTTGAAGCTGGTTAAAGAAGTGATGGCTCTTGCTGGTGGGGGAAGAAGGTTCCAGGAGTGAGGGACAGCGAGTGAAAAGGCACAAATCCGAGATGGGGCAGAGGTAATCCTGGGCTGAGACAGCCGACCTTGACAACCAAAACGGAGGGCCCGAGTGGGAAAGTGAGGAGATAGAAGGTCAGATAAATAAGGAGGGGCCAATCCATGGAGGGCTTCAAACGTCAACAGCAGAAGCTTATACTAAATACGAAAAGGGAGGGGGAGCCAGTGCAGGGATGGCAACAAAGGAGAGATATGGTCAGAGCGGTGGACAGATGTGATAATGCGTGCAGCTGAATGCTGGACAGAAATTAAAGGACGGAGGTGAGAAAGAGGAAGCCCAGCCAGGAGGATGTTACAGAAATCAAGTTGTGAGACCACTAGGGCATGGACCAGGATCTTGGCAGTAGAGGCAAAGAGATATGGTCGGATTTTGGCAATATTGTGTAAAAAGAATCTACAAGCCTTGGCTGTGTTCTGGATCTGAGGGATACACAACAGAGAAGAATCAAAAATAAAACCAAGACTGCGGGCTTGCTGGACTGGTTGAATAGAAATGTTGTCCACAGAGACTGAAAAGGAGTGTTGAAGGGTGGGCTTAGGAGGAAAGACAAGAAGCTCCATCTTGGACATGTTGAGCTTCAAATGCCGATGGCACATCCACTGCGAGACAGCTGTGAGACAAGACGAAACTTGCTGTTCAAGCCTTGGAGAAAGGTCAGGGGTGGAAAGATACAACTGGGTGTCATCGGCGTACAGATGGTAGGAAAAACCAAAAGAGCTAATGAATTTATCTAAGGACAGTGTGTAGAGAGAAAACAGAAGAGGACCCAGAACAGAGCTCTGGGTAACTCCAATAGATAAGGGAACAGGAGATGAAGTCTGACCACCTGTGACCACTGCAAAAGATCTGCCTGACAAATAAGATTTAAACCAGTTGAGAACAGAGTCAGAGAACCCAAGGTCAGAAAGTATATCCACTAGAAGACAGTGATCAACGGTGTCAAAGGCTGCAGACAAATCAAGAAGGATGAGAACAGTGTAAAGGCCATTAGCCTTGGCCCGTAAAAGGTCATTTGAGATCTTAGGGAGAGCTGTTTCTGTAGAATGCCTTGGCCGAAAACCAGACTGAAAGGATCAAGAATGGAGTTGGCTTCAAGAAAATCAAGTCAGAGAGAATAAACCACCCATTCCAAAACCTTAGAAAGAAAGGGAAGAAGAGAAATCGGATGATAGCTAGACAAAGAGGAGGGGTCAAGAGAAGGTTTTTTTTAAGAATTGGGGAAATGAGAGCATGTTTAAAGTCTGAAGGGAAGGAGCCTGTAGAGAGAGAGATTGAAGATATGGACAAGCGAGGGCAGAAAAGAGGGAGCTATAGAATTTAGAAGACGAGTAGAAATTGGATCAAGAGAACAAGTTGCAGGTTTAGAAGAGTTCAGAAGTGTAGCAAGTTCATCCAAAGAAGCAGGAGGAACCACAGAAAATATGTCATTACATTTCAGGAAATAAGATAATAGAATCACAGAGTTGGAAGAGACCACAAGAGCCATCCAGTCCAATCCCCTGCTATGCAGGAACTCACAACCAAAGCACCCTTGAGAGATGGCCATCCAGCCTTTGTTTAAAGACCTGCAAAGAAGATGACTCCACCACACTCCAAGGGAGTGTGTTCCACTGTCAAACAACTCTTACTGTCAGGAAATTCTTCCTAATGTTGAGGTGGAATCTCTTTTCCTGTAGCTTGTATCCATTGTTCTGGGGCCTGTTCTCTGGAGCAGCAGAAAACAAGCTAGCTCCATCCTCAATGTGACACCTCTTCAAATACTTAAACAGGGCTATCATATCACCTCTTAACCATCTCTGCTCCAGGATAAACATACATTCCTTGATAAATTCCTTAATATGACTAGGTGGTTAAAAAACAACAACAGCATGTTGTCTGTATGTGCCTTCAAGTTATGGTGACCCCATTAATTTCATAGGGTTTTCTTAGGCAAGGAATACTCAGAGCTGGTTTTGCCAGTTCCTTACTCTGAAATATAGCCTACACGACCTATTATTGCTTGCCAATCTTTCATCCAAGTAATAACCAGAGCTGACCCTTCTTAACTTCTAAGCATGCTACCCCCAGCATGAAATCTAATGGCTACAATCATGGGAGCTGCAAGGGGTACACAGTAGTATTAGGGGTAAGGTTTTCTTTTCTTTAAACAGCATGATTTTGCCCAGTTACCCAGTCCTTTGACTCATCAACCACCACCATGTAATCTCAGTGGTACTGAGCAGCTTTGCTTCAGGCAGATTATCATTTGTTGTGCTTTTCAAGAAAAAAAGATCTGAAGTCTATTGGACTGATGGACTGGTTTCAGATTCTCTATAGTGAATGATAATTGCCATAAAGTTAGACTATTAAGGCTGAAATTCTACATTCACTTACCTTGAGCTTGGTGGAACTTACTTCTGAATACATATATACAGAATTACAATATATTCTAGGGTACTATTCTATTATATATCTGATTTACCTGAAAACACCATTTGATAACTTTTCCATTATATCTTCCAAAATGTGTATGAGAAAGAATTGTCAAGAAAAACAATTACTACATGGTGACCAGTGTGCAAATCTAAACATACAATGTTTCCCTGAACTTCAAAACACTTATTTGTGATAAAACAAGTACAGGATTGAGCTCCAATTCCAATCTGCAACAGTTTGATTTTATTCTTGGCAGATCTTTCATTTCTAGGCACAAATGCATGGCTTGGTATTAGATATTATTGTCATTTAGAGCATCTGATTGATTTGTACATTAATTAAAACCAAAATAGTTCCTGGCTGTAGATTTTAAATCTAATAAGCTTTACAGCATTGAAAGTACTGTATTTAAAATCAGGGAAAGGAGTAAAGTTCTCCATCTAAGCAGGATGGAAAGCAACAACTTCATCTGAATCATCAGTCCTGAGATTGGATAATTTGTTATCTCTAAAGGATATGGAGGACAAGAAGATTTGGAGTAAGTTCTAGACTGTTGCTATATAAGCTGATGATGAATCAAGAGAGCACAATTTCTATACACTTTTTCTTTACAGCAGCTTTCAAGGAAAGAGGGATGATATGTAAAATTTGAAATAAGACCAGAAATATATTTTTTTAAATATGTTAAACAAAATTCCACCATTGATTGAGAAGAAATATTGGCGCATTAAAGAGCACAGTTTCAGGACCACTGCTCTAAGCAGATTTCTTAGTAAGCTTTCAGTTTAAAATAAGTTATTGAAAGAAGAAATTGATATGAGGCCTATTACTGGGGATTAAATTTATATAATTGCCATATTGTAAATATCTGTAGAGGATTTTTTTAGTAATTACAAAATAATAAAAAAAGAAAAAAGAAAGAAAATAGGGTAATAGAAAGGGGTTATGAGGCACACAAAAAAATACCTTGAGCCACAAGTCCAAGTCCATGTTTTATATGGAATGAATCTAGAAGAACTTTGCCTTCTGTTTCCTATCTATAAAGCTGCTTTACAAGGGTTGCTTCTAGGTGGGCAACTAATGGGATTAATGTGTGTCTGTGTGTGTGTTGCTGAAACACTTCATGACATAAGGCATCGTTTGCATAGTATGTAAAAGTGTTTGTCTGGGTTTGGAGAAGTAGAACATGACAACTCTAAGAGACAGAAGGGGAGAAACACCTAGCCTCAGGCAGGATGGGAAGGAAAGTTAAGAAATGAACAGGGTAAATGAGTACCAGGGTGGAGAGGGAGAAAGACTAGCAAAAACGAAGACTGGATTAGAGAAGAAAAACACTGCTGTGGAGGAAGTGGGAACAAATGGATTTCTAACTGTAGCAAACCTGGAGGAGGCTAAATAGGTTCTGTAATGGGGGGAGATATTTCTTTTCACCATTGTAATTAGTAACACTGTAATGAATAACAGAAGGAGTTGCCTTTTAAAAAGTAACTTTCCAGGCTCTAGATATTGCTCTCTGAAAAAAGACAGAGGGTTATCTGCCTTTCTACAGTACAGTAGAATGGAAAGGCTAAGCCAGTCAGCTTTGTTCCCACATGTTTGCCTCTTCCTAACGCATCTCCATGACTAGTAGCACCTCAGAAGAGCTGGAATCCCGTGTAGGAAAAGGGAAACTATGGGACCACTCCCGCTACATTACAAATCAGTTTGCAAACTGGTTTAAAAGGGGGTCATTCACACTTGTGCCAGTTTTTCGCAACCTGAATTCTGGGGAGTGGGCAGCACAAATTCCCCATAACCCAGTTCTGTAATACATCTTTTCAAAATAACATATTTTTTGTTACCAGCCACAAATGGGAACTTGCTGTCGATTCAATTCGGAACACAGGAAGGGAGAGGTTAATGTGCAGGACTCCCTGCCAGCCAAAGCCAAAGCCAGGGAGAGGATTCTCCTGGAACATCCCATTAGATTGTATACTTAATAAAAGTTGACAGCTTATGCACATCTGTGCTACTGCCTGGCTGCAGTAGACCAGACCTTTAAAAACTGGCATTATTGGTATGACAATAGTGCACATGATTTCATTGCCATTTTATTTTTTAAAAACCCTATTAGTGGGGGTAGGGATTAGGGATCTAAAGAACCAAGGGTTTGCCATTCTCATCCTCTGAGGTTGACAGGGGGGGAAGCTATCATTTGGCTAGGGGTCCTCAGAGGGGCTTGCAATCACCATTCTCCAAGGCTGATGGGGAGGGAATCCCCCCCCTCAAGGAGAAGCTATCACAGAGTTTTCTTGGCAAGGGGGTTTCTAGACCAGGAAAATGTCACCCAAACAATGTGACACAGATACACATCATTTTACTGACATTTAAAAAAAAACCCAAAAACAATCGAAATGGCGGCTCCATTTTAAATCGATACGAATGGTAATATGAATGTCAACAAGGTTAAATTGCCATGGAGAGAGTCGATCAGGGTAAACATAATGGGAACTTTGATTCTGTATTGCATCATCGAATCTCCCCAGATCTACTTGGCACAAGTGTGAATGCAGCCTAAATAGGCACATTGAAAAGGATGCCTCCTGACTCCCTGAAGGCCCAGGATTTAAGAAAATAATAGGCCTAGCTGAAGCTCTGACACCAATGAGAATGATGTTGTTGTCAGACATGCTGCCTTTTAGCATCTCTTTCTTTCCTGTGCGTCTATTTTCCCAGCCCACCTCCTGGCAGTTAAGAGTTTTTGTAAGTGAGGGAATGGGGGAAATGTACACAGTTCTTTCAGGAATAATTAGGTGGGCTTTGATGATGCTCATTAAAGTGAGAAATTGACAGTGCTGATTAGAATGAGGCAGCTTGTAAGCAAGTACCATGAAAAACTGCCAGAGCTCGGAATTCTGCCGAAGCTGGTCCATCATGACCTGTGTGGCACCTCCTCCCATCTACCTTCCCACCAGCTAGAAATCAGTAAATGATGCCAGATCTCATCAGCCTACACAAACAAGGGGGAGAGTGGGGTTGGGGAGGCAGGAGAGGCTTGAAAGGAATTTACAGCAGAACAAACAGATACCAATTATAAAAGTTGCTTAATACCAAAATGTTATCAAGCCTAACAGTGTTGATGTCCTCCTCATTAGCCAATGAGATGGGGCAAATTGGTGGGATGCATGAGTGCTTACGAGACTATAATTCACTTATCATATACATTCTCTAAGCAGTGGTTCTTCTCAAATGTCAGAGAAACGAATTCCTCCATGTAACAATACATTTTCGTTCACCTTAAACAAAGAATTATAGCTTAAACCAGGAGGTAAACAAGGGGTCTCTCACCTCTGTTTTGTGTTTCCCTTTGCACAAGCATATAAACCAACCAGGAAAAGAAGAGCTATTTCTGATGCCTGATCCTGGGATCACAAATGCTGCTCCGAAACAAGCCCTGATTGGGAAGCTCCTCACAAGCACTTGTTCAAATTCTGGTTTGTTAAGCCACAGTTCTGGATACGGCTGCCATACCAGACTAGTTTTACCTAGATACTAGGTAAGCTGTGTGGTGTACATTTAGATCACTATCCTCTAAGCTTTAATTTAAAAAAAAAAGTACAGCGCACCTGCGCCATATGCAGACTTGACATACATGGACTTGAGGTCTAGCAGATGGCAAGCCCTAATAAGGTGAATGGGGTGCATGGCGTGGGGGCATGCACCATTCAAATGAATAAGGCAATGGTGTACTGTAAGTCTATAGCCCTTGTAGGAGCTCACATATGAGGAAAAAGGGTGAGGCATGCTTTAGTGAAATTGTTCAGTGAGAAACATGTCTGCCTCTGCCTTTCAAGAGAAGGAAAAGTAAGCTAGTAAACTGGTAAAGGGTACAAGGTGAGGTTAGATGAGAAATGTAATATGAGGGAAGGGAAGAGAGTGATGTGAACACTGGTATAAAAGAAACAAAAGAGGAGGATTTTGAGGGTAGGAGGGGTGGGGAGGAAAGGAGTAGGAGTAGGAGTGAAGTGAAAGTGAGCAATGTGAGCAGTGGAGGACAAGAAGCAAGTGAGTATATTGTGGGGAGATGAGCTGAGGGACAGAGTAGGGGAAGCGGGGTGAGTGGTGAGAATAGTGAAGTTCAATAAACAAGGGGTGCATGGTAACAGTTTGAGGTGAGGGCAAGAGAGACAGTACAAGGTAAGGGAGAATGAGAGGTACAAGTGACAGAATGTAAAAAAAGAAGGAAGAGAGGAATTGCAAGTATGCAAGATGAGGCATGAAAGGGAGCAAGGGAATGAAAAGAGCAATGTGAACAGCAGAGTGCAAGAAACATGGGAGGAAGGAGTTATGAGGACCTGGGTGGTGCAGGGAAGGGAGTAAGAGGAAGGAAGAGTGAATGCTGTGAGCACTGAGTGCAAGAAGCAAGGGAGGAGGGCACTGCAAGGCTGATGTGAGAGAGGGAATAGGAGGGAATGTGGGTAAGCAGTCCAAGCAGTGTCTCATAAGAAATGAGGGAGAGTGTATTGCAAAGGTGGGGTAAGATGAGTAAGGTGATGTGAGAAAGGGAGTCGGAAGAAAAGGGAGAGGGAGTGATGTGAGTGTCACAGTGCAAAAACAAGGGAGGGACACATTGGACTTTCTCACACATGGGGAAAATCAGGGATTTAAACAGTCATTTTCCCAGGAAAGTCACACGATCATGATAAAGAGTTTCACACACATTGCAATTAGAATGATTTGTTACTAGTTATTCCCTGGTTATTCCCAGGATAAGTCGTGTGCCTCTCCTGAGAAAATGACTGTTTAAACCCTTGATTTCCCCTGATTTCCCCCATGTGATAAAGTCCATTGTAAGGACATGAGGTGGCATGGGGAAGGAAGAATGGAAGAGTCCATGGTGTGAACAGCAAACTGCAAGAATCCAAAGAGGTGCACCCTGCAAGAGTGTGAAGGGAGTAAGAGTAAGAAGGAATGGGGTGTGTGTGTGAGAGAGAGACAAGCGGTAGAGTGTACGAAGCAAGAGAGAGGGGTATTATAAGGGGAAGGGATGATGTGGGAAAGTAGGAAGGAAGGAAAAGTGAGGGATGTGAAAATAGTGTGCAAGAAGCAAAGGAGGAACATCATGAGGGCACAAGGTGAAATCAGGGAAAGGAGAGTGAGAAAAGCAGGTTTTGTAGTGTAAGAAGATAGAGAGCCAGCAGGGGAGTAGTGGTTTGAGCACTGGACTACAACTCTGGAGACCAAGGTTCCATTCCCAGGCCGGCCATGAAACCCACTGAGTGACCATGGGCAAGTCGCATGCTCTCAGCGTCAGGGGGAGTCAATGGCAAACCTCCTCTGAACAAAACTTGCCAAAAAAAAAAAAAATTGACAGTTTTGCTTTAGAGTCTCCATAAGTCAGAAACGAGTTGAAGGCACACAGCAACAAAGTGTAAGAAGCAAGGGAGAAAGGTATTGCAGGGTGTGAGGTGAGACAACTGAAGGAGTAGGAGGTAGATGAGAGAGCAGTGCAAGTGGTAGCATGCAAGAAGCAAGGAGTCTGTAAGGCAGGTTTGCTGAGACGAAGTGGTGCCCCACCACCACCACCACCACCACCACCACCACCACCACCATGGCACTATCTTTCCATGGTGGTGGGATTGCATGGTCCTATGAGGTGAGAGGCTATGCTGACAGAAGCAGTGCTATAAGTCTTTCATGTCAGACAGGCTTTTACCAAGGAGTTCGAATAATGGGAGGTGCTCAACAAGCTGCAGGAGTACAGGCAGAGTTAAGTATGGTTAAGTACAAATAAAAAGACAATGGAAACAATACACTGAAGAACTCTATAAAACAGATGAAAGGATGACAGTTTCATTCAAGGAAGAACCATATGAAAATGAACCTACAATTAACTCAGGGCACTTGGGAGAAATAAATGACAAGGAATAAGATAGAATACCAATAGAGCTGCTTCAGTCTACAGAGGCAGAAAAACACCTTAGGCCTAACCAAAATCAGTCAACTATTATGGAAGACAAAACAATGATACACAGATTGGAAATTCTCAATATATAGTCCAATTCCAAAGAAAGCGGACACTAGGACTGGAGTAATCATAGAACTATTGCATTAATATCCCATGCAAATAAAGTGATGCTCAAAATTCTACCAGAAAGACCTTTTACCATATATAGAGTGAGAAATGCTAGATGTGCAAGCTGGGTTCTGGGAAGGAAGAGGCAATAGAAATCATATTGCAAGCATGCTCGATAATGGAGCACACTAAAGAATTTCAGAAGAAAATCAGCCTGTACCTTATTGGATATAATTGTGTAGATCATGAAACACTTTGGATTGCTCTTAAAGGAATGAGTGTGCGCCACTAGATATGATTGCCTTGATTGTCCTGACCTGTATTCAGAACAAGAGGCTACTCTTAGGACAGCATACAAAGAAACAGAATGGCTTCCAATTAGCAAGAAGGTCAGGCAAGACTGCATTTTATCACCCTATCTGTTTAATTTGTATCCTGAATGTATCATACGCAAAGATGGATTAGGCTCAGAGGAAAGGGATTTGAAAATTGGAGGAAGGAACGTCAACATTTTAAGATGTGCTGATGACACCATACTACTAGCAAAAATTAGCAAAAACATGGAATGGTTACTTAAGAAAGTCAGGGAAGAAAGTGCAAAGACAGATTAACAGTTGAACATTAAGAAAAAAAAATAATGAACAGATATGTAACTCTGAAGCAGAGGAGGAAGACACTGAAATAGTTCAATATTTTCCATACCTTTGTTGAGTCAGAATGGAGATTGCAGAACCACAGGGTTCTGTCCTGGGCTCAATGCTATTCAATATCAGAGTAAGTCTAGTTATGAAGGAACTAGACAAGATCCTGAAGTGTAAAGATATATAAGCGTTCTACAGATGGGCGCAATGGGGTGCCATCATCACGCCTGTAATGGGGGCATCAAAATGGCAGTGCCCTGTACAGATAGGTGCCACCATTTTGACGCAACGGATGATTAGCATCCGCACATCGCGATACCATTGTGATGTCGTGAGTGCGCCATTGGCACACTGCGGCGTCAAAAAAGAACCTGCTTTTTGCAGGTTCGTTTTGCTGTGCAAGGAAGCCACACGGTTTGTCTGCTGCAGCTTCCTCACACAGCAAAACAAGGTGCGGGCAGACCACCCTTTTTGGGCAGTCTGTACCCCGCCTATATGAAGTACTAAATTTAGGATGATCCATGCTAGGCCAACCATCTAGATATGGCTGTGAAAGCTGGACAGTAAAGAAAACTGATAGGAACAAAATCAACTCATTGTGATGCTAGAGAATAGTTCTATGGATACCCTGAATAATAAAAAGACAAATAAATGGGTCCTAGAGCATATCAAGCCTAAACTCCTTGTATAAGCCAAGATGACTAAACTGTACTTTAGATGTATCATGAGAAGACATGACTCACTAGAAAAGGCAATAATGCCTGGTAAGATAGACAGCACTAGAAAGAGAGAAAAGCTGCATTACAGGTGGATAAACTCAATCTGAGTAAGGCTGCTGATAATAGGATGACTTGGAGGTTCTCATTCATAGGGTTGCCAGGTCAAAGTCAATTTGATGGCAGTTAACAACAACAAGTAGTAGACCTGAATCAGATGGTACATTATATGTTCGTTTTGCACATGGGTCTCTCTATTACAAGTGCAGTACTTTAAATATTACTCTGTACCAGTTCTCTCAAATCAGCTGTAACTGTAAAAAATGGCATGAAGGTTGAAATCTTGCAGAAGAAAAACACAACAATTAATATGTTGAATTTACATGATTAGAATACCAATTAGAGTAATTTCCATAAATAGAATAATTTCCATACCATGCAAATCAGTTGCCTTATTT
Organism: Sceloporus undulatus; assembly: GCF_019175285.1. Lineage (NCBI taxonomy): Eukaryota > Metazoa > Chordata > Lepidosauria > Squamata > Phrynosomatidae > Sceloporus > Sceloporus undulatus. Next base: position 125,062,198 of record NC_056525.1, read on the forward strand.
GAGAAAGTAGAAAGCAGAATTTGAAATCCCTAAATATCTGAGGCTTTGGTTGCTTCAGGCAGAGAAGTGTTGCCCATACCTTTTGATACTGCACCACCCTGCCTCAAATAAGGAACAGAAACAATGGAAAAGTTACTTTTTTCAGAACACCACTTTTAGACTCTTCCAGCATGTATGGTCACTGTCCATGCTAACTGTGGGAATCTGACTGCTGTCGTCTCAAAACTTTTTTTTTCAAGTTCTGCTCCTACAGCTGTTGTTAAGAAAGAATTAAGGTTTTAAAAAATATAATTTCCATTCTGAAGCTTAAGGATAGAGCAAGAAACCTAATGGGATGAGTCTTGTGATTGGAATGTAGTAAGAGAGGGGTATAACCTGTTATAGAGAAATAGCCAAATAGGAAAGGAGGAGGGGTGGCATTATATGTCATGAATTATTACACCTGTGAAGAGATCCATGACCTAAATCCTAGAAGACAGGTAGAGAGCATCTGTGGGAGAGAAACCACAGAAATGTCATTATGGAGGTCTACAACAAACCCCCAAGCCAGACTGAGAACATGGATGAAGCTTTCCTGCAACTCATGACCACACATTCAGAAAGGAGAGATGCAGTGGTAATAGGGGATTTCAACTAACCTGATATTTGCTGGAGGTCAAACTGTACCAAAAATATAAGATCCAACAAATTCTTCACTGGCTTTTAAGATAACTTCATTGACCAGAAGGTGGAAGAGGCAGCAAGAGATTAATGTATTTTAGATGTGATGCTAATTAACAGTGGACTTGGTAAAAAGGATGGAAGTGTCAGAATCCTTAAGAGGAAGTGATCATATTCTCCTGGAGTTTGTTATACAGTGGAAAGCCAAGCATAGTCAGAAACCCATTATAGATATTAGGAAAGTTGATTTCAGTAAAGTTGGCAAAATATTGGGTGTGGATGCTCTTGATGTAGCATATTCTGATCTTAGTAAGGCCTTCAAAAGGTCCCCCATGATATTCTTGCAAACAAGCTAGTAAAACATGGGGTGTAGGCAATGGGTTGGGTGGATTTGTAATTGGTTGTCTAAACAAACCCAAAGGGTGCTTACCAATGACTTATCTTCGTCCTGAAGATACATTACCAGTGGGGTACAACAGGGTTCTGTCCTAGGCCCAATGCTATTTGACATCTTTATCAATGACTTAGATAATGGAATAGAGGGCATGCTTAAGAAATTTGCAGATAACATTAAATTAAGAAAGGTAGCTAATACTCCAGGGGACAGGATCAAAATTCACAATGAGTCTAAACGATTAGGAAGCTGGGCCAGAATTTCAACCGGTAGAAATGTAAGGTAACTCACTTAGGGTGAAAAAATGAAATGCACATATATAGGATGGGATACCCCTGGCTTGACAACAGTACATGTGAAAGGGATCTAGTTGTCCTAGTATCACAAGTTGAACATGAGTCAACAGTGTGACACAGCCACTAAAAAGCCAATGTAATTTTAGGCTGCATCAATATAAGTACTGTATTGTGTCTAAACAGAGGGCACCTGGAATACAGTATCCAGTTCTTGGTACCACAATTCAAAAAGGATGTTGACAAGCTAGAGCATGTCCAGAGAGTGACCAAAATGGTGAAAAGACTGGAAACTATGCCCTATGAGATGTGAGTTAGTGATGTATGTTAAGCCTGTAGAAGAGATGGTTAAGGGGTGATATGGTTGTCCTGTTTAAAAATTTGATAGACACACCGAAGTTGAAGTAAATTTGTTTTCTGCTGCTCCAGAAAGCAGGACCTGGAGCAACACATTCAAACTATAGGAAAAGAAATTCCACCTCCACATTAGAAAGATCTTCCTGATGGTCACCTATTCCACAGTGGAACATTCTCCCTTGGAGTATGGTGGAGTCTCCTTCATTGGAGGTTTTTAAAGAGAGGGAGGATGGCCATCTGTCAGGAGTGCTTTGAGTGTGTATTCCTGCATGGCAGGGGGTTGGAATGGATGCCTCTAGAGGTCTCTTCCAACTTTTATTCTGTGATTCTGATTGTAAATAGAACCCATCACAAAACGTTGCAGTTTACTCTCCCTTCTAACCAAAATTCTGCTATTTGAGGTTACAGACAGCCATTCCCTCCAAAAAGGGCCCTCTGCATGCCCAGTGGCTTCCTTCCTTGCCCCTCCCACACTTATCAGTGGTTCTTGAGCATACTCAGTTCTCACTATGTTGTTGTTGTGCTCCATTTATTTTAATTTGTACTTTTGTAAACTTTAGCGTTTCCCCTAGTCTGCTAACATTCCCTCAGGCATCCTGATTTTGGCTACAGTCCTGGTGGAATTCACCTCCTGTATTTATTCTTAGAAATGACAGAAATCAAAATGCCCAAGAAGCATCAAATGTACATAATCTTGTCCTGAAGGAGCCATCATAAGGGGGACATCTCATTACTGAACCTTTCAAGCAATTTTTAATTGGAAGGCATAAGGCTTTAAGAGAAGGGGAAGGCCCAATTTCAGATAGATAGACTCAATCAAGGAAGCCACGGCTGACTTGAGTCTGCAAGACTTGAGCAGGGCTGTTGAGAACAGAGTGACTTGGAGATTTCTCATTCATAGGGTCACCATAAATCAAAGTCGACCTAAGTGCGTTTAACAACAAGAACAAAACTGGCAAAGCCTGGGGATTAACTGGACCTACTCACTCTAAACGATTTTGGAGGGGGGGACATGAATTTTAAATTGAGTGGGGGTAGGGAGAATGTAAATCTGAAGTGTACCGAGGATGCCCCTGTTTTCTACTAAAAGATTTCCCCTTTGACAAGACTGTCTAGTCATGTCCGACTATAGGGGGTGGTGCTAATCTCCATTATTAAGCCAAGGGAGCCAACATTGTCTAAAGAGGACTCTGGTGGTCATGTGGCCAGCATAACTGCACAGAATGCTGTTAACCTTCCCATTGAAGTGGTACCTATTTATCTATTTGTTTTCAAACTGCTAGGTTGGCAAAAGCTGAGACTAGTTGACAGGCGCTCCCTCCATCACGTGGCACCTGAGTCTTGAACTGTCAGAGTCAGCGTCTTAACCACTAAGCCACCACCTCATTTTCTACTACAATTATATCAATTAACAATCCAGACTCCTGCGGATTTACAAGGTCCCTGTCCCTCCTACCTTCCTAACTGTGAATTTCATCACTGGAGCAAGGGAAGATGACTCATTCAGAGCCTCAAACACCATCTAGGGGCCTATTACCAATTAGGAGCCCCCAGTTTCCCTAATAATCAAACATGTGGAATCCTTCCTGTGCTCTCTGCCACACTGCTTATCTTGAATGCCAGAAAGCAACAGGTTTTCTTCTCTTCAGTGATTTGTGGGGAGTGAGCTCAGCACTTGCACCCTCCTGCAGGGTAGGCAAGAGCCTTTGAAAGAAATCCCTGCTTGCTTATGCCTTGTCAGCCAATGTCTTTTTCTAGCTGGGTAATCAGTGGTTGCAGTAATGGGGACTGGTGTCAGGGAGTACATTTTTCCTTGTATCACTGTTGCACTTTCACTGCCCTCACCGGACTTGTTTATGTAAACTTCTGTCTGCAAAAAACAACTGTGTAACTAAAGCTCCAGTGGAAATCAATATCTCTCTAAATGTGTAGTTTCAGTTTGAGAGTGCAATTTTGAGATTGAATTTCTGAGTGCCAAACTGTTGTCACAGTGCAGCTGTGACTTCATGGAGCCACTGCGAGGGTAAGATAGCTATATTGCATCTGCCCTAAGCCCTTGTCATAACATGAAAAGGTATTATATACAAAGAAGTAAAGGCTTATGTGTTACGAAAACTTTGAATCAAGATCGATAATTCCCAAACCTGACATCCTTAGTAATGTTTGTTTCACTTCTCCCTTTAATTCATTTCAAGGCTGGATTTGTTCACACTATTAAAGGTTCACTTTAACCGTGAAATATTTATAAGCAGGAGAAAACATTAGAAGAGCCCTGCTGGATCAAAGCAAAAGCCTCTCTAGTCTGCTATTCTCTTCCCCCAGTGGCCACTCAGAAACCCAAACAATACCCAGAAGCAGAATTCTGAATGCAAACCCAGGAGCAAAGAACAGAGAATCAGAGTTGGACAGTGGCCTCCTTTCTTGTTTTTGACTTACAATGATATAACTGAACATAAAGGAATTTGCCACACTCAGTTCCTTAAACATATAGAATTTAAGAAACTGTTACAGACTGCCAAAATAAAGCTGCTTCGGGTCTCTTTGGAGGTATGCTGTTTAAATTATGCATGCATCCGAAGAATCCGGAAGCTGCACCAAAGCTGCACTCCAGTGCTTAGGAATGGAGTGTGGCTTTGGCGCAACCTCCGGACTCTTAGGACCCATGCATCATTTAAATAGCATATCTCCAAAGAGACCCGAAGCAGCTTTATTTTGGCAGTCTTTAACAGGCCAATGTTATTCTAGGAGGGGAGCAGAGAAGAGGGAAACATCCAATTATCCCTGTGTCTCTGTCAGTGGTCTGAAATGAAAAGCTTGGAATTTTGAGGGAGAAACAGGACAGTGATTTTATGACTCCCTCCACACTGATTGAAATACTTATTTAAAAGAGTGTTAAAATAAATTTCACCCAGTCAGTTCAAACTGCTTACCAATGAGAGCATTGCTACTGCATTTCTCTGGCATGTTAACACACAACAGTCTTCCAGCTAAATTTGGTGTCTATTTGCTCCCTGGTAGGTTTGCTTAGAACAGCAGCAGGAGGAACAGATGTCAGGAAAAACCTTTGAAATATTGCACACTTCAGAACATCTCCCAGTATTTGGTCTCGGCATGCAATTTGTAGTAAAGGAAGACTATATTTGAAAAGAAACTAAGGGCCCGAACAGACAGGCCAAAATAAAGCGGCTTCGGGTCACATTGGAAGGATGCTTTTCAAATGATTCATGCGTCCTAAGAGGCCGGAAACTGAGCCAAAGCCACACTCCATTTAAACAGCATATCTCCAAAGTGACCCAAAGCAGCTTTATTTTGGCCTGTCTGTTTAGGCCCATATAGTAACATGTTATATTTTACACATACTCCTCAAAGTGTATGTTTTCTTTCCCCCAAAAGAGTGGGAGGAAGAGGCCTTACATTTTCAGAAATTATATATCTTGGATCTGGGATTATTTTTTTTCAAATCAAGCACCAGTAATCTTAGAGCAAATCCATGTGAGGAGTTAATGCCAAGAAGAATACGCAACACTGTTACAGGATGTAATCATTTGAATTAGAACATAAAAAGTTGGTCCGCTTCCTCATTTTCTATTGTGATATATTCTATCATCTGCAAGCAATATTAGACTCTATAGAACAGAATACATGGACTCATGTTTTGTTGTGCTTCCAACTTATGGGGACCTTATGAGTCAAAGAATGACATTATTCTGAAATAAGTGGAACAACATTTCAACCACTCAGGTCATCATATTAACTGAACATAATGTGGCCATTTCTAAACAAGTACTTATCAAAATGTTCAGTTCTATCATCTGTGGCTTAAATACAGATAATAGGTTTGTATCACAGTCTTGAATTAACATACTTATCAGTGCCAGAATATGTGTGTTATCATCAATTCTATTTTGTAAATAGTGACTAATGGTTTTATATGCAATTTAACTCTGAAGTAATGATCATAGTCTTTTGCATTTTGTTGCATTTTGTCCCTTACATCTTGTTTAAATCTTGCGTTTTGTTTTCCTTAAATCTCACTGCTTGTAAATATCTTCCCTCAGATTTACTCAGTACTATATATCTACAGACAGTGGTATCACAAGGGTTGGGGTCAACTGGTGTGGGGTGGCAGTGGCAGCAGTGGTCTACCCTTCCTTGCTTTGCCTACCCACCCACCCAGGCCCAGGTAAACCTGGGCAGCTGGCCAGATGAGCAGGCAAGGCAGTAGACTGCCTCTGCCTTCCCATCCCAATTGTTGCCTCACCCAAACCCCTGGCCAGACTCAGAAAGGTAAGGCAGCAAGATGGAAGGGAGTATAGGGCAATGCTCTGCAATAGTGCCATTGTCTTTCCTCTTGCAGAGGCATCATGATTGCTGGCAGGCACCCCCCTCTGAGCTGCCACCTGGTATGTTTCACACTCCCCGCACCTCCCTAGTGATGCCACTATCTACAGGCAACTGCAAAGGGAGCAGAGATGATTTCCCTCCCCATGCTCACCAGAAGAGCTCCACCAGAATTGTGGACATATCCAGAAGTGGCATCAAGTCACATTCAGTTTGTTTTCACAAATTATTTTTCACTGTTTTGTAGTGGGGATGTTGGGGGGTCATGTTTTGCACCTTTTAAGCCAGAAATTGCCCCACTTTTTTAAAAAAACAGGGAGGGTATTTTAAAATGGGGACTTGGGAGTATATTGCAGGATTTGGGGTTCACAAAATGAAATCCCAGTGACCATGTGCAGCCTGTGGACTACAATTTAGAACAAGACATCATTCAACTTACGAAGTGGGCCCTAATCTATGGCAGTTTATTCCATGATAACATAATAAATTTGGAAGTCTTTAAGATGCCCCAACCCTTTCTTGTGTTTAAAAGCAAAATAAAAGCTTCTGATTTGATGAAGGCACAAAAATTGGAAGCGCTTCAGTGCATTATGTAAAGAACCCCTTTCACTCCCCAATCTCTTCCACAGCCTTATCTCTTTTCTGCCATCTTCTTTCCTCAACAAAACAATGACAAAGTCTGGCACACAAATAACAATCACTGACAGGCAATAACTGGTTTCTCCAGATGCCCAAAGCAGTATCTTAACTGCCTTAAAATATTTGCACATTTAATTTCTCTCCTCTGTAAATCTTCATTTTATTAGCAGCTCTGGCTGCTTCACCGAAAGCACTTCTGTAAGGAATGAAAGATTAACCACTGAGAGCAGCAGCCGCAACTCTCTGTTTGCTTTGGGAGTATCAGGAGAAGCCCCATGGGGTCTTCAAGAGCATAAAGTGTGCAAAAGCATTAAGAGCTCTGGAAGTGGGAAATGAGAATCATCCCAAAGCAAGAAGAGAAAGACATCCATACTATTCACTCATGGTGACAGGCGCAAAAACACACCCATAACAACTGAACTTGGAGTAGATACTTTTTGAACAACAACTCCCAGAAGCCCCCAGCCAGTGACCATGGTGGCTGGGGGATTCTGAGATTTATAATCCAAAAGTAACTTTCTAAAGCTCTGCAGAAGACCTGTAAGACTACTCCATGTGAATTCCATGCTAGTTCATATAATGGTGGTGGGGTGGGAATTGAGCTGTGTTCAAGGAGATCAACAGAGAAGAAAGGAAGAGGGCAAGAGACAACCCAAGAACAATCTCCCACAGCACTGGAAGCACAACCAGTACTGCCAGTCATAATGATCCAATCCTCCTTCCCTTTACCAATACAGTAAATATTTGGAATGCCCAAAATGGGGTGTGAATATGTAAATAATTGTGGTGTTCCATGTGGAACTGGGCAAACACAATTATATACTCATGCAGCATCAGCAAACTTGAGGTGTGGAGAGGACCAGTGAGTTACCTCCCTCTCCTCTTGGGAGTTTAAGCCCCAAAAGCCCAAAGGGAGTGCAACAATTGTGAACAGATTGGCAGGACAGTAGTAGAAAAGTATGGAAGGAGGGGGCAAGCAGCCAACAAACAACTGATCTATGGCACCATAAAAGAGCACATGGATGACAGAGAGGAATGAAATAAATGGAGGCTAGCAAGCCAAAAGATGCTCAGAAGAAAGCTGGAGAGCAACAAAGGCTCAGGCAACAAATAGCTGAATGGAGACCAGAATTAAACAACTGGTGGTGGGCAATCATGTTCAGAGGAGTAGAGGCCAAAAACTGTGGCAAGCTTCCTCCTCCTGCTTCTCCCTCCCTCTTGTTTGTTTTGCTTTGGCCACTTGCAATCATTCCCTTCAGTTGTCATCATCTGCCACCGGGTGAAAAACTCCAGTTAAGATGGCAAAAGAGGTAACATCAACTGGATAATAAATGTAGCAAATGAACCATTGCCCCATATTATTTCCAGGAAAATGCCCTAAAAATTGCATTGAATTTTGCCATGGGTGGGGAAGTTTTTAATATTCTGGTTGAACCAGCTTTAAAAGTGAGCAATGTACTTAAGGTCAGTGCCTTGGTTCCAGCCTCTCCACACCTTCTGGAAACCAGGGGATTTCTAGATGGACCTCCTTATGTGAATACAAAGGCCTCCAAGTTCACACAATCCTATCCTTGTGCCATGTGATGCATGAACTACCAAAAAGGCTTCCAGAGAAGCAGATGTATTAATAATATAACTCTGTACGCACACATCGTGATGGATCTCTAAGTAAAATCTTGGGAACATCCTCTAGCCTAGGAGGTGCTTGCAGGATGAATGCCACAAAAGGCCTGTTGTTGTTAGCTTCCCAGAAATATCTGGCTGCTGTCAGAGACAAGATACTAAACTAGATGGAGCCTTGATTTGATTCCACAGATCTCTTCTTATGTCATTACACACAGCAGCCACACAATAATGTTGTTGTGGTGGTGGTTGTTGTATTTCTACCCTACTCTTTAGAAATGTTCTCAGAACAGCTTACAAATTGTTAATAAGACAGTCCCCTTCCCTCAGGCTTATAATCTAAAAAGTCATGACATAAAAGGAGAAGGGAATGACAGTGGGGAAGGGCACTGTGTAGTGGCATCCATGTGCAAATTGTGGTATATTTCTCTTTCCTCACCACCCCCTTCTAACCCCTTGTTGTTCCCTCTGCTATCTGAACACTTTGATAACCTCCAGCATTTCACAAAGATTTCACAAAAACAAGAACACATGCAACAAAGCAACATCAGAATGTGATGAAGATAGCACGTGAATAGTAATAACAATAGCAGCTTCATTTATGCAGCCCGTCCTCGCCTTACGCGGGGGATCCATTCCGGATCCCTCCGCTTAAGGCGAATACCGCCTATGCTCAAGCCCCGTTGGAAACAATGGGGCTCGTGCGTGGCGGCGCGGTGGCGCAGGTGCGCGCGGGGCGCAACGGGCACACGCGCCCATTCAATTGAATGGGACGCGCCGCCCCTTCTGCCCCGCGCACGCACCGTGGCTTGAGCACGTACGCTCAAGTCCGCGTATGGCGCACCCGCGTATGGCGCGGGCGCACTGTATACCACTTCATACCACACTAAGCAGTCTCTAAGCAGTTTTCAACTGTAAGCTAATTGCCCCATCAAGCTGGGTACTCATTTTAGCGACCTCAGAAGAATTCAAGGCTAAGTTGACCCTGAGCCCCTGTCTGGACTGAACTCACAATCTTGTGGTTTGTGAGTGAGTGGCTGCAGTACTGGCATTTAACCACTGCACCACTAGGGCTCCATAAGATAAAGAGGACAATACACATCCTGAAGCTGCAGTAGTTGCTTTTGCTTCAGCCTCTGGGAAGGTCGAGACCCCACTCCTTCTGTCTTCTCCATCCCGCTGAATTAATTTGCTGCAAACTCCTTTTGTACTTTGAAATAATTTTGCAGCTACTGAAGTAAGCTGAGGACAAAGGGAGGAAATGGGAGGAGGAGAGAGAAACCAGGACATTTTGAAAGCAACTGAAAAAGTTGGATGACAGAAAGTTAATTGGGACTGTCCCTTCCAAATTGGGGCAGTTGCCAGGTATGCACTTTCTATCCCAACAGATCTTTATACAACTTTAATAACTGATGTCTTCCCTCTCAAGTCTTTGCTACTCCTTCCCCTTCTGTTTTTCCTCTTATGTCAAGTTTCTTTCCGATGGTCAAGTTTCTTTCCGATAGAGCTACAAGTAATTTTGGGAGCCTTTTTTTGCTGTAGGCTGAAGGAAAAATGCTTTAAATAAATCACACCACACCTCATTCTCTGTAATACTTAAGATGGCCCGACCATCCCCAAGAGTGGGTTCAGGATTATGGTTTCCCACAAGAGTGAAAAGGAAAGGGCTGAGCACTTCTTCCATATAAGAGAATCCACTGAAATTAATAACTGGCTAATTCATAAATGATAAAGTGTTGCTGCTCAGTACTGAAAGAACTATTTGTGACTAGCTGCAAGAAAAAAAGATACTTGAATTCCCAGTGGTATTTGATAACTTCTGGATGGCATGGCTACTGGAAAGCATTGTGTCATTTTTAGCCTAATGGCAATTCTTTCTGCTCCCCATAAAACGCACTATGAATTTTATCAAAACCAGTGAGCTGTCATTTCTGGCCCACTGTTGCTACTTCACATACAAATGGGCTGACTACAGCTATGCTGTGTCCTCTACAGGAGAAGACATATATATTTTAAAGATTTCATACATTTGCAGTCAAGAAGGCATATGAACAGAATAAATTTCAAAGCTCCCTGTGAAGACTGAGCAAGTTTCAAAGGCATCAGGTGTCAGGTATTATATCTTTCTTAAAATGGGGCATCCAAAACTGAATTTGGAAACTATGGGGCTGTAGAGACAGGCAGGAAACATTGGTGTCAGGGTGGAGTGGGGGTTTGGTGACAACCCACCACTCAATCTGCGTCCACCCCGAAAGCAGCGTCATGCCGGCTGGCCAAGCAGACAATGGGTGGCGTCACAACATTTGCACCAAAGAAATGGGGAAGAGCCATAGACACAGTGGCAAAGGTGGCTTTTTTCTGCTCCAAAAAGGATCACCATTTTGCTGCTTCTTTTGGGGCTGGTAAAACACTGGATTGGGGCTGCAGCATGCCCTGATCCGGCGAGCAAATGGATGGTGCAGAGCTACTCTTTTAGGGCTGTCTGTTTTCGGCCTCTGTTTCTACTAATGCAGGTGAACCTGGAAGCCAAAATGACTAAACTAAGGCTGCCGTACTTTGGCCACATCATTAGAAGGCACAACTCTTTGGACAAAAACAATAATGCTAGGAAAGGTGGAGGGGAGCTGAAAGAAAGGAAGACTGCATGCTAGATGGGTGGACTCACGAGTATGAATTTGCAGCTGCTAAGCACAACAGTGGAGGACAGGGAGTCCTGGAGATGTCTCATCTACAGAGTTGTCATGGGTCAAGATCAGTTCAAGCATGGTTAACAACAAAACTAGCTTTTGCCTTCTTTGCAGCATCACACTGCTGGTTCATTTTCAACTGATGAGCAACAAAAATCCCAAACTTTTTTGTTGAGTCATGTATTCCCCATTTCATAACTGTGCATTTTGTCTTTGCGGCCAAAATGTAGAATTTTGCATTCGCCTTAGCTGAATATATTAATTTCTGCCTAATTTTCTCATTTATCAAACTCCTTTTGAATTCTGTTCCTATCTCCCAATGTTTTAGTTACCCCTCCAAGTTTTGTATCATCTGCAAAGCTGATAAGGATTCCCTCCATTGCATAGGGCACAACCTGGTGGCATTCCACTCTAGACCTCCTGCCAATTTGAAGTGCAACCATTGATGATGACTCTTTAAGCATGATTTTCTAACCAATTATGGATCCATCTGACAGTGTCTCTGTCTATTCCATATTTAATCAGTTTGCTAATCAAAATATTTAGGTGGATCTTATCAAATGCTTGGCTGAAATCTAGGTAAATGACATCCACAGCATTCCCACCATCTACTAAACTAGTGACCTGATTGAAAAAAACCCATTAATTTGGCAAGATTTGTTCTAGACAAACCTATACTGGTTCCTAGGGGTGAATGCATAGTCATCAAAATATTTGCAGACAGACTCCTGTATAATCCATTCCAATATTATTCCTGTTGTTGAGGTCAGGATGACTGGCCTGTGGTTTTCTGGGATTTCTTTCTTTCTTTCTTTCTTTCTTTCTTTCTTTCTTTCTTTCTTTCCCATGAATGAAAAGCTGCACTAGAATTCCTCTTTATTCACGAGATAATGATATGATTATTGTGACATCGCATGACATCATCTGATAATCTTTGTGCAATTGCACAAATTGCACAAAGTGACGGTAGAAGCATCCCGCTATGCTCTTGTCACTTTTGCCATGTGAACATCTATGTCAGCAAGTTCCTTCAGTAGTCTGGGATGCAGTTCATCTGGCCCTTTAAATTCGAGCTCATTTAGGTTAACTACGTGATTCCTGACTAACTCCTTATCAGTCTTGATTTGCAATCAGGATTCCTTTCTGAAGTCTCTGCTGTCACAGTCCTCTTTTGTGGGGAAAACTGAAATATTGAACAGTTCTGCCTTTTCATTTTGATCTGTTAGCATTTTACCAATCTTGTTGAGTGGCAGTCCCACTATTTCCTTAGTTATTCTCTTGCTTCAAATATATGTAAAAAACTCTTTTTTGATGCTCCTTACTTGCCAAGCTTGTCTCACCTTATTCTAAGCTTTATCATTTCTTCTACTACTCCTACAAGTTTGGACTATGTAATTGTCCTCTTCATTGGTGATTTGTTCTTCTTTCCATTATTTATACACCTTTTTCTTTTCACTTCCTCCTTCAGTCTGTGCAGCCACACTGACTTTTTCAGATGTGTCCCATTTTTCTTCTTCCATGGGATTATTTGTGATATTCCATTTTCAAGTACTCCCACTTTTGCTAAGTGTTTTTTCCCTTTAGTATGTCTAGCCATGGGATTCCACCCAGCATTTTCCTGAGCTTGATAAAATCATCTTTCCTGTAATCCCAAGTTCTTATTCTTTTGCCTGTCCCAGAATAATGAGTTCTAGCATTACATTGTCACTTCCCCACAACATACTAACTGCTTCAGTTCCAGTGACCAATTCCTCCCTATTGGTTAGGATCAAGTCCAGGATTTCTGATCCGCTTGGTTCTTCTTCTGCTTTTTGAAAGAGGAAATTATTGGTAAGACACATCAAGAATTTGTTGGAGAGCCTATTCTTAGCAAAGCTAGTCTCCCAGCAGATATCGGGATAATTGAAGTCCCCTGTATCTACCAGTTTTTTTCTTTCTTGGCAATTTCTGAAACTTGTTTCAGAAAAACATCATTTACCACCTTGCCTTGGTTTGGTGCCCTGTAGTAAATACTTACTACTACAATGTTAATTTTATTTTTTCTCCATTTATTTTTACCCAAATGTTCTCTACTTGTCTACTCTGATCACTTATATGGATGTCTGCGCAAATGAATTTTTCTTTGACATATAGCACTACTCAGTCTCCTTCCCCCCCTCCTCATCCCATCTGTTATTTTGAACAGAGTATATCCTTTAGTTGTTATTTTCCAAATGAGAGCTATCCCACCAGGTCTCTGTTATACAGCGTGCCTGAGCCAGCTGCGGACCTGACACCTGTGGATCTGAGCTTCTGTGGATGGCAGGCCCCGGCTTTTTCAATGGGCACCTGTACACTTAGCTGTGTGTGTGTGGGGGGGGGATGCAAGTGTGCATGTGCACCCATTAAAAGGAATGGGACTTAAGGTCTCGTGTTTTTTGCTATGGGGGGGGGGGGTCCAGAACTGATCCCTTGTGGATAGGAAGGGACTACAGTCGGCACTTCTTATACACAGATTTTTCATACACGGATTCAAGCATACACGGTTTGAAAATGTTCCAAAAAAGTATAAATTTTCAAATATCAAACCTTGATTTTCCATTTTTTATAAGGGACACCATTTTGCTATGTCATTATATTTAATGGGGCTTGAGCATACATGGATTTTGTTATACATGGGGGATCTTGGAACCAGACTCCAGGTTATAACAAGGGCCCACTGTACTGTAACTATGAAGTCATATTTACCTTCCTGCACTAGGACTTCAGGCTCATCTTGTTTGTATCTAAAACTCTGTACACTGGTGTATAAAGACATCTAAAGCCTTCTTTGTTCACATTTCCCCCCCTGCAAGTTCTATTGTGTCTCCCATTGTCAATATCAAATTCTCCTCTGGAATTCACATCCTTGTGTTCAGAGCTTGTTTTTAGACTGATGTTTGAGCCATCATCTCTAGTCCCACAAGGATTTAATTTAAAGGCCTCTTGATTGGATTCACCATGCTTTTGCTGCAGATATTGTTCCCAGTCTTCACAAGCTGCTGCCCGTATGTAGCCAGTACTTGACCTTTAAGGTATAGCCCTTCATCCTGGGCCACATTAGGCTTTCTGGGAGATGACATTTTCAAGGGCCTCTGTATATGCTTTTACTTGACCAGTTTACTCACAGAGAGCAAATAATTTCCTTTTAAAGCTGCTAACATTAGATTATCTACAGCTGAAGAGAGCAAAGCTTTGTGTCCACAGAAGTCACGTATGCAAGACTGTTCATGTTGACACTTGGATGTTTATCTGTCTTTCTCCACCTAATATGAACAGTGTCTTTCCCAAAATCCATTTACACCATGTCTTTCTTGAAGCAGTTTACCAAAATATATGTAACTATATGTTACATTCATCACATCAAAAGTAATTCCCCTGAATTGTTTAAAGACTGTCAAGAATGTATAAATATCTCTTGAAACTGTATACAGAGGACGAGATAATAAAGGAAAACATGATAAAATGAGCAGAAAATTTTGGATACACTTTAGAACTCGAACAATGGGAAAAACATGGGTCAAAAGAATAAATTATACAAATGCAAATACACACATATATAAATTATACTATAAAATCTTTTTACCGTCGGTATTTAACACCAGATATTATAAATAAAGCTTATGGTAATACATCAAATCGCTGTTGGAAATGTAAAAAAGAAAAGGGGACCCTCTATCATTTATGGTGGAGCTGTGATATGACAAGAAAATATTGGAAAACAATCCAAGAAGCAATCAACAAGATCCTTCAGATAAATTTAAAATACAAACCTGAAATTTTCCTATTAAATATGGTGGATGAATATAATGAAAAAACCAATGGCAAAGTCCTTTTTCATTTGATTGTGGCAGCAAGAATAATCTTTGCTAAACATTGGAGAAAAGAATCAATTCCTGATGTAAAAGAATGGGAACAAAAGATATCCGAAATAATAGATATGGACAGACTATCCAGAAGTTTAAATTATGAAAGTTCAGAAACCTATTTGGAAAACTGGGGTAAAGTTATAGATTATTTAATTTCCCAAAGGGGATAAGCGTGTAAATAGATTTATAAGAAGAATGAATAACAAAATAAGTATAGAAGTCAACGCTGTTAAATTAGAGTAAGAAATTAAGAAATTATATTTAATAAAAAGATCAAGAGCTATTTTTTATTTTATAACCTGGAGTAAAACCAACATAAGGGTTTAAGATGTAATAGAAATGTGATACTTATAAGTGAAAAGAAATATCTGTGTTATAAACTTGAATAAAGAATATAGATAGTAATAGATTTAGAAAGACAGAAATCAGGGATTTACAAACCATGAAAACCTAAAAATATTAACTATTTTCATGGAATGGCTGGAAGAAACAAACAACAAAAGAAAACACTGTGAATTCAATATAAAAACAATAGAAAATTCGTAGTAAGCCTTGAAACGTAGAAAACAAGCAATTCAATGTATATATTGTTTGTCTTGTATTCGTAGTTATGTTATTATATTTGTTTTTGTTAAATGTTCATGACTGAGATTTCTATTTTGAGGTAAGTATGGATGGATGTAATTGTTGTATGTATATTTAATAAAAAAATTAATTTAAAAAAAAGCAATTCCCCTGAAGAAAGCAAAATGGAAAGGATCTTAGGGAGATATACAGATATAGAATCATAACATCAGAGAGTTGGAAGAGACTGCAAGAGCCATCCAGTCCAACCCCCTGCCATGCAGTGATATACCTCACTTAACATAGATGTGTTCATGGGCATTACAGTTGGCCCTTCTTATACACGGATTTTTTATACACGGATTCAAGCATACACGGTTTGAAAATGTTCCAAAAAAGTATAAATTTACCTTGATTTCCCATTTTTTATAAGGGACACCATTTTACTATGTCATTATACTTAATGGGACTTGAGCATACATGGATTTTGTTATACACGGGGGATCTTGGAACCAAACCCCAGCGTATAACAAGGATCCACTGTATTTCTTTAAGAGAAAATTTGATACAAGAAGAAGAAATAACATGGAAAGAATAGGATTAGGTTCCTGCACCACAAAAATTAGAGCAGTTCAACATGTTTCAGCAATATTTTCATTCAAAAATAAAAGCACGTATATGTGAAATTAAACCACCAGGTCAGGAAGCCTTGCATAAGTAAAGGAAAACATTTTAAATCTTCTAGAGACCACTTCCAAAATGGACACAGGAATTATTTACCCCTTCTTTCAACAGTTTATACTTTTCTTATGAGTTTAAGCTTGGTGGCCAAACCTACAGAACTATGCTTTTTTCACTTGTTGGCTGAATGTGGAGAAGCAGGCTAATCGACTCTTCTATTTTGCTGCACATGCATGCTTAATTATGTATTCTACGTGGATCTTCTGTTTACTTGTGTAGGCAGGCGCACACTACTATACTGGGATGGGTCAGAGGAGAATCTCACTGTTTTCAGCTCAAGCATTTTTGCATTGCTTATTGGACACATGCAGTTGCAGCCTGGCCCCAAATATCCCCAGCTCACCTTCACCACTTTTACAATGCTGATGGTGCTAAAAAAACACCCAACTTCCAGTTAGACAGGGAACAAGAAAGAAAAGAGAGCTGGGTGGAAATAAAAAGACTTTGTAAAAAGAAGCTTCCTTGTCAGAGGGTTTGTTAACTGAGATATGCCTGCACTGGGAGGCAGAACTGCAAGCCATTTTTCTCCACCTGTCACACAACCCCACTTCTACCCTTTAAGGTACTAATCAACATAAAACTATATAATGGCATCCTAAGTTGCCAAGAGGTTTCAAGGAGCGCACAAGTTCCTTCTTCCAGTACTTCCATTGGCTACCAAAATGTTTCTGTTCACAATCCCAAGTGCTGCTTATGACCCATAAAGTCCTTATGGAATGTGGGTTTGGGCCAGGGGAAGGACTGTATTTCCCCATAAGACCCTGGGTGGACTCTTCAGGATCTTTTGATCCTGCCATGCTTACTAGCATGTTTGGTGACATAAGAGAAGATACTCCAGTGGTTGCTCCCAGGCTATGGAAATTTGCTGGGTGCAGGCAGGGACATAGCCAAGGGGGGGGGTGTGTTCTTGGGGTCCGGACCCCCCCTTCCATTAGAAAAAATGAATGGTGTGTGCTGCTGCACTACCGCACCCAAGCCCCATTATAATGGTGGCACTTAGTCTGGACCCCCCCCTTCCTAAAATCCTAGCTACGTCCCTGGTGCAGGGTAGGGGGGGGGTCTTCTCTCCCTTTTGTCCTTCTGCCAGCAGGCAAATACACACACACACACACACACATTCCAGATTTTTGGCAACTGACTGGCTGCTTTAACAGAGGGTAAAGCTTTCAAATTGCTTTCAATTCAATTCAGTGGTTTTAAAATGTCTATTTGTTTAATTGTGTATTAATATTATAACAGGTTCGGGTTTTGTGTCTTATCATTTCTTGAGCTGCGGTGGCTCCCAGTATTGGGAGAAAAGTGGAACATGAATTGACGGATGACTGGATGGATGAGATATTAGATAATTGGGGATAAAGCTCAGAAGAGTGAGAGGGAAATGTGACTCTTGGGTCCTGTTTTCCTGAATTTGTAACTAAGGCCTGTTACAGACTACCAAAATAAAGCTGCTTCGGGTCTCTTTGAAGTATGCTGTTTAAATGATGCCTGCATCCTAAGAATCCGGAAGCTGCAGCAAAGCTGCACTCCAGTGCTTAGGAATGGAGTGTGGCTTTGGCGCGACCTCCGGACTCTTAGGACCCATGCATCATTTAAATAGCATACCTCCAAAGAGACCTGAAGCAGCTTTATTTTGGTAGTCTGTAACAGGCCTAAAACTATCTTGCCCCAGGCACCGGTTTGGGGTACCCCTCAATATCCACCGAAGTCAATGCCAGACTTACACATGGCTATTTTTGACATGTCAACAGTGGCTAG
The DNA here is from genome assembly GCF_019175285.1 of Sceloporus undulatus. Classification (NCBI taxonomy): domain Eukaryota; kingdom Metazoa; phylum Chordata; class Lepidosauria; order Squamata; family Phrynosomatidae; genus Sceloporus; species Sceloporus undulatus. The sequence goes on from NC_056525.1 coordinate 125,080,139, forward strand.
GCAAGCTACTGCATCTGTTCCGCTTTCTAATTTAGCCCCACTGCTTTGTTTCTTCCTGAAGTGAGGTGGCTGTCCCATCCTCTTTTGCAGGAATTCTTAGTCAAAGTCTGTTAAGTGGCAGTGTTCATGATCTGTGCTCTGAATACAGACTTTCTGCCACCAATGCACTTTGGGAATTTGATAGAAGAAGTTAGTGCAAAAAACAGCCATCGCAATTAATTACGAGGATGTAGATACTATTACACTGGAGTAATGGTTAATGCTAAAATCCCTTCTTGGAGGGAAATTACTTGGAAGGACCATCACTGCATGCCTCCCTGTTGTCAAAGGAGCTGACAGTTTAAAATGTCTACTTTCCCCATCTAATTTAATGGCTGGGCAGTTCTACTGCAGCTTACCAAAGTTACCAAGCCAGAGAGTGAGCAAGCAAACACTACAATACATTTCTTTAATGCACACACACACACGAGCTGCTGGTCCTGCCTCATAACCCAGGCTTTGCTCATTTACTGTGACAGGAGCCACTGAAAGCTTAAAGTCTACTCAAGATAATTCTCAAACATTGGCTTTGGACATTCGACCAGTATACTAGAAGCTCCTTATTCCAAATCTGAGTCTGGAAAACACAATTCAAAATGTGCTGTTTTATAGACTGAGCATCAAGCTTTCCCTACAGTGTGTTTTGTTTCATGTTCATAGATTGCTGCTTCCATCCCCTTTGCCTTACATAGCAGTCATTCTTAAACTGTGTGTTTGGAGGTTAGGTGACAGTAGCTGATGGACTGCAAGTCCCATTAATCACCATTAACATTGCTGATAAGTGCTACTGGGAGTGCAGCTTAACAACACCTCAGGGACTGCCTGACTTTCCCCCCTGCTATAGGATAGCATGTACCATCCAAGAAGCACCCTGAAGTAGGTGGTGCTTTCTTTGCTACCAGCCAGAGTTTAAATGGATTGACTGCAAAGGCTGGAGTATTTAAATCACTGGGTCTCAAACCTCTGGTCTTCCAGATTTGGACTCCAACTCCCAGACTTAGTAACCATCAGTCAAGCTGGATGGGGATTCTAGAAATTTCAGTTCAAAATACTTGAAGGGCCAAAGCTTAAAAACTGTGACCTAAATCATATATCTCTGTGTGCCCCCCTTTGCGTGTGTGTGTGTGTGTGAGAGAGAGAGAGAGAGAGAGAAAGAGAGAGAGAGAGAGAGAGACTATACCCCATTGCCCCATCACTTGAGAAAAAGCTGTGGCTTCACTTTCAGATTGTGTGCAATTTAAAGAGGGGGGTTAGATAGAGGTTACTCTGTTTCTTTTATTGAGCCAGTACAGTCTTTTCACACATCAGACATCTTTGATCACACAACAGCCTTTGCATGCTCGTTCATGGGACAGATCCTCTGAAACAGTGAGGAGCAGTGTATGTTTAGAAGGGGTCGTTAAATGCAATGAGGATGGGTTCACGGTAAACACAAAATGCATAGTACAAACACCAGTCACATCTAAGGGTAGTAAAGCAGTTCTCCTTAGCAAATGCCACTTTTTTCAAGAAGGGTAATAAAAGCAACAGCAATAGCAAGTACATTTCTATACTGCTTATCAGTGAACTAAGCACTTCCTAAGCAGTTTACAGTGTGCCCCCAACAAGCTGCGTACTCATTTTAGTGTTCCACGAAAGGATGCAAGGCTGAGTGGACCTTGGAGGCCCTGGGATTGAACTCACAACCTTGTAGCTGTAAGTGGCTAGAGTACAGTCATTTAATCACTATGCCACCATATCAGATGTAAATGGAAAGTACCACTTTTCCTTAGCTGACACATCTCTTTTCCCATACTTGAGAAATGGTTCAGTTTAGTCTGAGACAGCCTATTTTCTGAATTAAGGAAAGGGACATAATACTATTGACTAGCACCATCACACCAAAATAATTCCCAGGACAGCATGTAAGTGGTTGGAAAACCACCTTGCCACACCCTGTCAATTCAGTCATCTTTTACACTGCATCTTCCCAAATAAATTTGTCACTGAACACTAGCGTAATAGAAGAACTAGCCTTTGGGGAACAGAACAGATCTTAAGAAAGGAAAATTTTGATTGTCTGTCTGTTACATTGCTCAGGAAACGTTTCCTTTTTAGAATATTGCTCCCAGAACCCCCCAGTCATTGTGGACATTGGTTTAGGCAGCTGTGGGGATACAGGTACCTGGCAGAACATCAAAAGGGCACACCTGCTTTCCCAACAATAAATAAAAAGCAAAATCCACTTGTAACTTCAGCTTAAATTCCACTTAAATTAACAGGTACAGCATAAAAACATGGTAGTAGCCCCCATGTGTCGTTCCAGTAGAATTTTCCAGTAGATTGTGCCTCTAAAATAGATCTGTCTGTCTCCCACTGTTCCCCCTTTTGTGATGCCCAAAACCTGTTGTTCAGAGGAAGCCACCTCACACTGCTTCATCCTATAGCCATAAGTACTTTTAAGACACACACCTACACTATGAAGTTATCCTGAGTTTATACTGGCTTCTGAGAAGAAGAAAAAAACCTGGGAACTGTTGTAGTGTAGTGCATGATTCCCAAAAGGCAAGGAATGACTATTAAACAGTTTTAATACACAAAGCTAACTTTTTGGAAATATCCCAGGTTCTTGACTCGTTCTCTCTCCAAAACAGAAACTTGCTCTGCATTTATAACCCTGTCTTACCTGTAGATCCTGTACCTGGTGGTGAAGCCCTGCCGATGGCGCTCCATGAAGTCAGCATACTCTGGGGCACGATGGAAGGGTCCTCGATCAGTAAGGAGCCAGTCCAGGGGCACATGGCTGGCAGAGACTGTGGAGGCATGATGTTCGTGTGACGGAGCACCAGAAGTAGCAGCAGCGGCCAGCCCCCAGCCTCCCAAAGTCAGGATCAATACTGATGACAGCCATGGGACCATCAGCTGGAGCCGCTTAAACCGAGCGTTCCGCTGCCGCCTCATGCTTCTCCTGCACAGCTGGCTTCTTCATTCTCTCCCCACTGTCCTTTTTGGCACCCCTTCAGGATTTCCTGCACTGAGGAGGAACAAGAATGAGAAGAGGGACTGTGTATTAAATGAGGTAATCAGCAGAAAAACATATAATAAATTAAATAATTGACTATTTGCTTCCTTTTAATGGTACACCAGCCTCCACCACCTGAAGAGGGTTCCTGACTTGTTCTATAAAATGTAGGAATGGCATAAGAATGGCAGAGGACTCAATCATCATCCAGATAACCTGACCCTCTGATGCTGATGCTGATGCAGAAGAAGAAACAATCCCAGGTTGAGAACCACTGGCCAGTTCTGAAGTACAGAGTACAGTATACAGCTCCCAAGTAGGATGGCCATTTGCTACCATTATTCCTATACGCTAAGCAAACTGGGGTGCTGGGGGGTGGGTATTTTAGTCCAGAGCAGTTTGGGGCCTGGGGAAACACAACATAACATTATAGCCTTCTCACGATTAGGATTCATGGACTAGAGCTTTTTAGAGCTATAAATTAACAATAGTTGGACAACTGAAAAATGCACCCTCATATTAAATTAACCCATTGGTCTGCCTAACCAAGCCTTGTTATATTTATCCTTACTGGCAGCAGCCCTCTAACACTTCAGTCATCTTTTACACTTAGGTGTGTGTGTGTGTGTGTATAAATGCCAAGTGGGAATTTATCTTGTGCCTGCAAAATTCTTTCACTACATTACTATACAACTCCTAAATGGGGGAGGGGGCTTCATAGTCACATTCAGTGCCATGGCCTTATACTAAGTCAGTCCAAGTAGTCTGACTGTCAACAGTTATTCAAGGATCCAAGCAATAGTTTTCCCCAGCTCTACTGTTGGAAGTCCTTTAGCTGGGGATCCCAGAACTCAGGTCCACCTGGGTGCAAAGCATGTGCTCTGTTACCAAACCATGGCCTCCCTATATCAATATTCCGTGTCAGATAAATGCTCCAATAAATGATCACTCATATCATAATAAACCTTAGCATTTATAGTACAGTACAGTGCGCCAATGTCATATGCAAACACATCATATGCAGCTTTCAGCATACTGTATGCTGAAAGCCACATGCCTAAGAGGCGAAGGTGCATGCTCCACAAGCCCCATTGTTTTCAATGGGGGGTCACCATGGTCGGTATTTCACTTTTCGGGGGGGGGGGGTCTGGAAAGGATCACCTGCATAAGGGAAGGGCGCACTGTAATTTTAATTCATAACTATTTCACCTCTGAGAATAACATTTACCTCTAAGTCAATTGTGCTGCTATAGACACTCCACTTTCTTGACACCACTGTGCAACTTCATAAGACATCTACGCATCATGCTCTATCAAAACCCCAAATACTGTTATACATACCATACATGACTATAAATTGACTTCATGTATAAGTCAAGGGCAGGTTTGGGGGCCATAATTATGGATTTTAATATGACACATGGATAAGTCGAAGGTAAAACTTAGGAGTATGAACAAGGGATCTAAAGGATGAAGCAAATGAAAACAATGCAAAAAAACCCTAATGCAAAATTCCAGCAGGCATGTTTATGTTCATACTAAAGGCTGGATAGATGAGTGAATAGGGAGGGGTCAGTGCTTCCAGGACAGATTATGTTCTTGACTTTCATCCCAAGATGGTTCTTTTTTAAATAAGAGTACAGTACTTACATTGACCCGGATAAATCAACTCAGGTTTTTTGGTTCAATTTTTTGACTAAGATTTCTAGACTTATACATGAATACATACAGTATTTACATGCCTCCAGTTTCCACCCAGAATGCTGTACCAAATCCATTGTTTACAGTTTTGCCCTCCAATACAACTGCATTTGCTCAAACCCACAAGGCAGAATTTCAAAATTCTTGGATTTACAACAGGTAGTTCTCAAACTACAATATCCACCTAAAGAGGTGAAGAAACAAATCAAAAAGGCAAGATTAGTATCCAAGAACAATGTACTACAGGACAGACCAACAACAACAACAACACAAATCACAAAACACCTCTAGTAGTCACCTACAGTCCCCAGCTGAGATCTCTCAAACACATCATCCACATGCTATAACTAATTCTGGAGAATAATTCTTGCAAGCTTATTGGCCTAAAGACAACCTCCAAATCTTTAACTATTTACTTAAAACAGGACACATGACACAGATGGTAATATGGGACAAGACCCTACCACAAACCGAGATGCCAATCCTGTCCCCACACCTACTCTGGGAGCAATACTACATACAGGGGCCAATAATATCACCCACAAAATTACAGGTACATTCTCTTGTTCTTCCTCCAATGTGATTATATGCCATCCTATGCCAACAATACCCTTCTATACTTTACATTGGACAAAAATGATAATCTACACAAGAGAATAAATGGACAAAACTGGACATTAGATGTGGCAATACCCAAAACACAGTTACAGAACATCTTATTCTCCCTAAACATACAATATAGGATTTAAATGTCATGGTTCTTAAACTGAGATAGGACTGCCAAAAAGCCTCAGCCAGGTGCATTGCTCATGACTCCATTTCATTACACCATAAACTAATTTCATTGCTTTCATGCATCTCTTAAGCCCCATCTGTATCTCTCCAACATTTATACAACAGGGCTGTTTCTTATCCTGTACTGTACTAGGATTCAAAAGATTATTTTAGACTTTTTTTGGAAGGGGAATTCTATTAGCTGTAGTGGGAAAAATAACTTTCCCAAGCTCTGCAGACTACCTTGCTGATTCCTACTAACCACCTGTCAGAGATAGCTTTTGTGGGTTTTTCAGGCTATGTGGCCATGTTCTAGAAGAGTTTATTCCTGACATTTCACCTGCATCAGTGGCTGGCATCTTCAGAGAAGATTCTCATTTCTCTGAAGATGCCAACTACATATGCAGGCAAAATGTCAGGAATAAACTTTTCTAGAACATGGCCACATAGCCCAAACAACCCACAAAAAGCTATGGATGCTGGCCATGAAAGCCTTCGCCTTCACCTCTCAGAGAGCTACATCCACATGTTCAGCAGGAGGGCATCTGTTCTTTGTCTTTCCCCCCAAACATCAGGGCAATAGTATGTTTAAAACAGAAATTGTCTTGCCGAAAGTCATGAGGCTTATTTTTATTGTTCTAAGACCTCACTTGCTGAGGAAGTGAGATGCTGAGTGACAGCACTGGGACTAATTTGTCAGGATCACAGTGCCAGTTGCCAAACCAGCTATACAAATAAAGAAATAGATAAATCCCAGACAGACAGAGTAAGCACAGCATAAACAAACAAACAGCTGCAAGAGCATCACCAGTCAGGCAGGATTTTTTTCCCCTCAAGCAATTGATTCCCATTTCAAAACTAAAATAGATGTGAAGATGATTTCAACGAGTGTGATGTGACAGCAACTTGCTTCCTGTCCTATGTCCAGTTCTGGTCAGGAAGAATTTGAAAATCAGCAGCATTTAGACACAACTAACATATAACTTTGCTAGTGCTAATATTTCATAGAATCATACAGTTGGATGGTACTTCAAGAACCATGTAGTCCCTTACCAGTGCAGGAATCCACTGCTAAAGCACCCAAGAGGTGGACATCCAAACTCTGTTCAAACCTTTCAACAAAGGAGCACCAACCACCTTCAGAGGAGACTAACCTACTGTTGAATAGTTTCTACAGTCAAGATATTTGATTTGATAATTTGATCTGTTGTGTATCAGTTTCATCAAAATTTCCATCTCAACCATCTTCCAGTCATCTTCCATTGAAATTTCAATATATTTCCATTTTTTGCATACTCAACTATGTATAAGTTGAGGTCAACTTTTGGGGGCAAAAATATGGATTTGGGTATTCCCTGTGGATAAGTTGAGGATCATACACCCTGCCCAGCTTCTCTGCAGTGGGCTTTCTCTCGGGGAGGGTTCCAGGCTGGAAAGAGGCCTCTGGGCAATTATTTGCCCTCCCTAGCCTCTCTCTAGCCAGGTTGTTCCCCTGGGGAAAAACCCAAGCCAAGGAGAGGCTTTTGGGCGAGCGATCATTCTCCCTAGCCTCTCTCTAGCCAGGTTGTTTCCCTGGGGAAAAAGTGTGACCAAGGAGAGGCAAAAGCCCGGTCAAGGAAAGGCTTTTGGGTGGGCGATTGCCCTTCCTAGCCTCTCTCTAGCCAGGCTCCTTCAGCCAGGGAGAGGCTTCTGGGCAAGCAATTGTCCATCTGAGCCTCTCCCCAGCCAGTTGTTGTTTGCGGAGGCAGCCCGGCTGGGAGAGGCTCAGTTTAATTACCGTACTGACCAATGTATAAGTTGACCCAGGTTTTTTGGGTCAATTTTTTTACCTAAATTTATCGCCTTATACATGAGTATATACGGTATATTAACTGAGCTGCAGTTATCATGTATAAAATAATTTTCCATTTTTTTTTTCCATTTAGGTATCTAGAACATTTCACATATTTAGCAAATACAGTTCAGCCATCATTGAGTAATCAATTTTTAATATTTTGGTTATTAGTATGTGTGTCTGTTTCCAGAACGTCTTTGCTTTGTGTCATTGTTGCCATATGTGGGGGGAAATGACTTTTTTCTCCTTGCACTTCCAACAAGTGTTGTCTGCATTCTTTGAAATTTTTGTTATTTTCTCCATGGTTATATACTGTCTGCAAAACATCTTGTAAAATGTTTCTTTTAAATTAGAACTGCTTCTAAATTTCCAATTTTTGTTCCATGCTTTTTTCCAGGGAGGGAGGCAGGGATAGTTCACAGGGTATTTTTTATCTAAACAGTGGTTAAAGGCTTTATATGTTTTATTGTTCTGAGAGAAAAGATGAACACTACATTTTTAAAATCAAAAACTTATTTAAAGCCAAAAAGAGCCATGCAGCACTCCAAAGCTTCTTTGCTAGTCAGAGACAACACATGACAATGACACCAGCTAGAATAGATGACAATGGAAGAAGTAGTGTGTACGGTCTCTTTGACTGGCAACCAAGAACAACACCAGGGAGAATAGGCGACAATGCAAATCAAAGTCCGTTTGATCGCCCCTTGATTGACAGCCCAAAATAAATAAATAATGTGCAGCAGCCATATATGTAGTCACTAATAATTTGCAGAAACTTTCTTCCTGCCCACCATTTTAATTCACAATGGTGTGGCATGTGGCTGACAGAATACACATAAATGTGAATAGGTAGGAATGCACTGAGAAAAAGTAACGACAATTGAAGATCGATGCAAAGGTGTGAAAATGTGCACCAATTCACATAAAACACTTACATGTAGACTGGCCCTGAATCTCCTTTCTTGTAATTTTTAATCCTTTGATTCAGGCCCTATCCTTTGGAGCAGCAGAAAACAAGCTCACTCCATCTTGTTCATAACAGGCTTTCAGATATTAGACATCACATCATGTTTATCATTTTTATGCAGCACCATCAATGTACAGTACATGATATTTTACTAAGGACAATAGGGGGGAAATGCTTCCACCAGAAGCTCCTACCACAAGGGGCTTAAACTCTAATCAAAACCCCTCCGGGATTGACAAGTTATTCCACACTGTGAAGATTATTTTTAGGCTTTATCCTGTCCCCAAGGCCATCCTTGACAGATGGTAACTGTCCCAGATGTTGTTTCTTTGTTTGCTAGGTAAGTATCATCAGATGAAAGGAAGAATAAAAATATATGTTTAAAATAATTTTGCAAGAAGACAAATATAAAAGAGAATTAGCTCGAGCAAATTCTTCCAAATTAAAACTAAACCTGAAACGCAGACATTGGCATAGAGGCCACAGAAGACAGGTGCACTCTCTCTTTCTCTTATTATAATCACTGGATGGTTAAAAAAAACACCCAACTTTCCAAACTCTTAAGACTCTGAAGCTGTAAGAGACCAATTATTCAGCAAGTTAGGAAGAGCTGATAAGTTCTTTGCTGCCCTAAATTTAGAGCTGGCCTTGCTTTGTTGTGGGCTTAGCTTCCATTTTCATCTAATTAGAGGTTTCATTATATTGCATTTGTTTTTGTGGGGGACTGCAGCCTCTGTCAGGGTAGAAAAGGTCAGTTAATTGAGAAAACCCACATAATGTGTTAGCAATTATTAATTACAGAGAGAATATCAATGCTTTCCTGCAGGTAAAAGATTAATGTCTTTCAAAAATGCAATAAAGATTACCTAGAATATTTTTTTTAAAAAAATCCTGCTGTGAATTTCTTGAAGAAACTCAATGTTAATTCTGATTTTAAATGTTCTCTTTGAAAGTAGGGGAGATATTAATCCAGACCCCTGTACAGACATACAGTTCCCCCCACTCAAAATTAGTTAAGCCATTTGTCTATTTTAAAAATTCATTTCTTATCAAAGTTATCAAATTTGCAGATGACACAAAATTAAAAGGAGGAGCTAATACCCCAGAGGACAGGATCAAAATTCAAAATGACCTGAACAGACTAGAAAGCTGGGCAAAAGCTAACAAAATGAAATTCAGTATGGAGAAATGTAAGGTACTGCACTTAGGGCGATGACATGTGTAGATATAGAATGGGAGACACCTGGCTGAATGAGAGGCTTATACATGTGAAAGGGATCTAGGAGTCCAAGTAGACCACAATCTGAACATGACAACAGTGTGATGCAGCAGCTAAAAAGGCCAATGCGATTTTAGGTTACATCAATAGAAGTATAGTCTCTAGATCAAGGGAAGTAATAGTGCAACTCTAATCTGCTTTAGTCAGGCCCCACCTGGAATACTGTGTCCAGTCTGGGCACTAAAGTTTAAAAAGGATATTAAGAAACTGGAGTGTGTCCAAAGGAGGGCAACTAAAATGGTGAAGAGTCTGGAAACCATGCCCTAGGAGGAACTGCTTAGGGAGCTGGGGATGTTTTGCCTGGAGAAGAGAAGGTTAAGAGGTGATAAGATAGCCTTGTTTAAATATTTGAAGGGATGTCATATTGAGGAGGGAACAAGCTTGTTTTCTGCTGCTCCAGAGAACAGGATCCAGAACAATGGATGCAAGCTAAAGGAAAAGAGATTCCACCTAACAGTCAGGGCTGTTCAACCGTGGAACACACTCCCTCAGAGAGTGGTGGAGTCTCCCTCCTTGGAGGTCTTTAAACAGAGGCTGGATGACCATCTGTTGTGGGTACTTTGATTGAGAGTTCCTGCATGGCAGGGAGTTGGACTGGATGGTCCTTGAGGTCTCTTTCAACTCTAAGATTCTATGATTCAGTAATTATTATATCGATTTTTACTATCCCTTTTCATTTTTGTTTCCCATTGTTTTCATTCAGGCTCTCGTATACACTTTTGCATCTTTTAAAAAATGGAAAAGCTAAGAAAAGCTATGTTGGCTATGACCAAAGTTATCAAATTTGCAGATGGCACCAAATTAGGAGGCGTACCAAATACGGCAGAGGACAGGATCAAAATTCAAAATGACCTGAATAAACTAGAAAACTGGGCCAAAGCTAAAATGAAGTGTTCTTTGTAAAAAGGGACTTGCCCTTTCTGTTTTCCCTTCCCAATTAACGTTCAACATTTCATAACTACTGGCATTCCCAGTTTGGGGGAGGGATGCCCCTTTAGCTTTCTCTTTTTTGAAAGAAAAAGTTTTGCATTTGTGCAACTGTTGGCCTTCCTGCAGGGATACTCCTACCTCTATAATGGTGCTGTCTAGGATACAATTCTTTCAGCAGCATTCAAAACAGAGAGGAAGACTAAGATGAAATAGACCAGCAGTAAGCACCAGCTTGGGGGCGGCATGAGAGAGTGGTGTTTAAATGTACATGCCCTGACGGCACCCCTAAGCTGATGTCACGCTGCCCGCCTGACCAGACGGCAGGCAGCATTGCAGCACTTCAGCAGCGTGATGTTCAGATACTGAACACTGCAGGAGCATAGACGAGCCACCACCGCAGTGGAAAGGGTGGCTTTTTCCCATCCCAAAAAGGAACGGCATTTTGCCGCTTCTTTTTGGAATGGAAAAATGCTGGATCGGGGCTGCTGCATGCGATTGCCATGACCCCAATCCGGCGCTCAAAGGGGCTGCGTCAAGCCGTCCCTTCAGGGCTGTCTGTACCGGCCATTAGAGAAAAAAAGATCCATGCTGGACCAAACCAAAGCCTTCTCTAGTCCATTTGTTCCCATAGCAAGCAATTGGGTGCCCATGGGAACCCCACAAACCGATATACGTGCAACTGGACCTTCCCATTCATGCCACTCCTCCAACTGATACAAAAAGGTCTGCTGTAATGGACCTTGGAAGAGAAAAGCTCAAGCCCTTTCCCCAGGCAAGGCTACGAAGCTGAACTCTCCTACTTTCTCCCAACCTCTGTGGAAAGTTGACCAAAATGTTGGGCTGGAGGACCTAGGGATTTCTAGAGAAAACACTTTTATGGTATTTATAGGTCCTCCAGCATGATCCTGTGGTCAAATTTTGGCAGATGTTCATCATAGAGTTGCACTGGAGGACCTGGAGATTCAGATAAAAACAATAATGGTTTTTAATTTGCGATTTTTCCACATTCATGGAATTTAACCCTAATCCCAGTGAATGTGGAGGGACTACTGTCCATGTTTTTGCTTTTTCTTTTGAAAGCATTAAGTGTGCAATCTTCTAACGTATCTCCACAGGTTTTGCTTTTAAAGTAGTGGAAGAAAGAGGCGATAGGAGACCATACAGGCAACTTTGTGCTCACTTAACAGGCCCTTACATATTTTTTTCCCTTTTGCTTGATATAGTAATTATATTTACTTAGCAGGATCATATATTTTCCCCTTTGCTTGATATAGTAATTGTATTTTTATTTAGTCAATTTTGAAATATTTCATTTATTATTTTTTCACTGCTTTTTTGGTAGTCGGATAGTTTACTGGTTCAGTTGGTTGTTGCTGCATTTATTTTAATGCAATGTATCTATTTTTATTGATTTATTTTGAAAAATGTATCTGTACGAAGCCAAAATTAATAATGACTTGCCTGCACCACAGTTCCAGGGTCAATGCAAGCTTCCTCTGTTACTGGAGGGCGCAGATATCCATCATGATCAGCTTCCATGAATTTGTGTACTCCCTGTCTAAAGCATGGCACGTTCGATACTGTAAGCATGTATTCTGAGAAGCACTTCCTTTTTATGTGCCTAGAAACTCACATCTTTTAGCTTAATAATGATAGGTCCTAAAATAACCATGACGATGATGAGAAAGATGGTGGCCATGTCAATTATTATGAATACATTTGCCTGTAGCGTAAAAGTCATTAAATGAAATAAGGTTCTATAAAATATAATAGTAAAATATACCAATTTTAAGAAATCAATAATACATTTACCAAAAAAAAATCTATTGTAACTGCTCACCTTCATAAGCCACTGCAGACATTTTTTAAAATGTTATAACGAATTTAAGCCACGCATGGGGGGGACGCCCTATGAGGGTTGAATATACACAACCCTCCATTTTCGCAGAGGGGTCTAGAATGGATCCCCTACACAAGTTTAAAAAATGCAAGTTAAAAAGAGTTTTTAAAGCACATATAAAATAGAAACATAATGCTATAATCTCTGCTCCATTAAAAGTTCCATATGCTAAAACATATTTAAAATCAAATTTATTTATTTATTTATTTATTTTAGTTATAGCCCATATATGCACCTACTACCAGACTAGACAAATTTATTGTGATGTTCTGTTTTTCTTCTTCTGTTTTACTCAACAGGAAAGGAAGAAAATCTGAGAGGTATCCAAGAATGTTTTTTTAACCTTGCTTTGTTTTTGCTTTTTATCTACATGGAAGTATTCTCTATTTTTACTCATCCATGTTGTTTCAGCAGGCAAGTTGTTTGAATCAGCAATAATTGATTTGCTTGCTGTATTCTATCTTTCAAACAGCCCACTAACCTTTGTGAACTCATGGTTGCAGCAGGTGCCCCACAGAGCAAGAAATATCATCCCAGGGTTTCACACAGAGCTCAGCCAAATGACTAAATGCAAAACTTGCAAACATATCTCCATCACCACCATGAGTAATAAACCATTCAAAGTCCAATAAACAAGACATGCCAATCACAGTGTGTGACATACCATTCTAATGCAAATATAACACATGCGGTATACCTGCCAACTCTCGCTTTGGGGATGATAAATGATTGCTAGAAGATCTGACTTGGGATGCATGCAAGCATATAATATTATGTGCAAGGGGTATTACATGAATAACTGCAGGCCTTTCTCAATACTGTTTTCTATGGCAGTATAACACCTTCTATGGTTGTGGGGGAATTCACGGTACAAGCAGCTTATTCTCTGTCGGAAGACAACCAAGAACTTTATCGCACCTGTTTTCCCCCCGTTACAGGTATGGGAGGAGGATGCTCGTGTGCACACCAAAGCATCCTCCAAAAGGCCCCATTCCGTCCCCCGGCGCCAAGCCATCCCCATTCAGTGCTGAAGGGCACCATTTTCCTCGGTTGGAAAACTTCCAACCAGAACATTTCACTCCTGCATTCCCAGGCTCACACAGTGTGTGTGTGTGTGTGTGTACATACCCACTTTTTCCAGGCAATCATTCTCTGAAGATGCCAGCCACAGATGCTGGCGAAACATCAGGAAGAAAATCTTCTAGAACATGGCCACATAGCCCGAAAAACCCACAAAAAACTATGGGTGCAATAAAGTTCCAAAACCCACATCCAAGCAAAACCCTTTATTAGGACCATCCACAATTTTGATTAGCTTAATAAGGGTGCTGCTTGACATGGAGTTTGGGTTCTTCTCCTCATTCACCACCCCAGCTTAAAAAATGTGTCTGAAAACATGACCTGAAGTTTCTTAAGACCTACCTTGTGCTAAAGACAATGGGAGAGACCTGTGTTGAATAAGGGAACCTTCTGACAGTTCAGAGTTATTCGGCAGTTGCCAACTGAATTTAGTCACACATTTGGGTTCTCCAACTGAGCAGGATATAGTATTGGAATGGGGGGGGGGGGGTGAATTTCACAGCAGTCTGGGCAGAGGAGGGAAAGCTGTTTGTTGACCCATTTTTAGATCAGAGCCCTAGTGCTTCCTCTTCAGCCCTTGCTGGAAAATTAGGCAACTTGTTTTTAAAAAATTGCCAGCTGAAACTGACCAGAACTGCAACAGTATGGGTGAAAAGTAGATGCCATGTAATATAAATGTAGATGTTTCATTTCAGAGGGAAATTTATTGTTGCTGCTGTGTGCCTTCAAGGCATTTCCAGAGTATCGCCACCCTGAAGTTTAGGGTTTTTATGGGGTGTTCTTGGCAAGATTTGTTCAGAGGGGATTTGCCTTTGCCTTCCTTCCTCTGAGGCTGAGAAAGTGTGACTTGTCCAAGCTAGCCACCAGGTTAGCAGGGATTTGAATCCTGACCTCCAAAACTATAGTCCAATGCTCAAACCACTACACCACATTGGCTCAATGGAGACTAAAAGCCTTCTTTCCAAAGAAGAGACTACACAGTCCTAACTAGATGGAAATAAGTAGGATATGGTAGAGCACATGTAACAGGTAGCAGTGGTCCTGACAGCAACAACACCTGTTAGACTAAGGAGAACCAATTGAACAACATGCCTTTCCTGCCCTCACCCCAGTATCTTCCCTTGTCGTCATCATAACCACTATCAGCAAGAGGGGAGAAGTTTTTATATATAATTGTTCCCATTTCCAGTGTCTGATTTTGAGAGTTTTAAAGAATACCTTGACATCATCTGCCAAACACAACAGTGGCAGCAGAAACTTCTGGTGGTTTGCAAATGGACTCTAACATCTGCCAGGAATGCTGTTTGCTACTGCTGACACTACTATTAGGGGAACCAGACCAAAGAGCCACAAGGACACCAGTAGTCCAGGTCTGTTTCATGCAGTCAGCACACTGTCCCTAGTGTTCATGGTCATTAATCTGTGTTAACACAACACACATTCAGTAGTGGCCTGCTTGTAAATCTATTGCTACTGATGGCATCATTATGGGCCTTCAAGCAAACCCTGAAGACTCGTCTGTTTCCCTGGCTTCTAAGCTGAGTAAGATCCTGAAGATATCACACAAAGAGCAGGTTTCAACTCAGAAGAAGGAGGGGTAAAGATTGGATAAAAGTACATCAACAATTGATACGCAGATGATACCATATGACTAGCAGAAAACATCATACCGGTGGAACAATTACTAAAGAAAATTAAAGAAGAAAGTGCAAAAGCAGGCTTACTGCTGAAGATAAAGAAAACAAAAATAACGGCCATGAAGGATTTACATAAATTGAATTAGATAATTAGGAAATCATAAAAGTTAAAGACTTCCCATACTTTGGATCAACATTGATCAGAATGGAGACTTCAGTCAAGAAATCAGAAGAAAATTAGGGATGGGAAGGGCAGCTATGAAAGAAGTAGACAAAATCCTAAAGTGCAAAGATATACAACTAAACATTAAAGTTAGAATCATCCAAGCAATTATATTTCCCATCACTATGTGAGATCTGCATAGAGAAAAAAGCAGACAGAAAGAAAATCAATTCACTGGAGATGTGGTGCTGGAGAGGACTGCAGAGGATACCATGGACAGCCAAAAAGATAAACAAATGGATCCTTGGATAGGTCAATACTGATCTCTCGCTGGAAGACAAAATGATCAAATTGTGGTTGTCTTACCTTGGCCACAATATGAGAAGGCATGACTCATTAGAAAAGACAATAATGTTCGGAAAAGTAGAAGGGAGGAGAAGGAGGAGAAGAAGACCATATGCCAGATGGATGGACTCAAGGTCACAGGCCTGAATAGGCAGACAATAACAACAACAACAACAACAACAACATCCTGCCAGAGCAATATAATGCTCATTGGTTTTAATTGTTAATTTTTATTTTACCCTTGTTATATATTTTATTGTCATTTTAAGGTTGCTGTACCCTACCTTGGGATGCCCTACTCGAAAAATGAATTCTAAAATATTTATCTTTTTTTTAAAAAAAGAAAGAAATTTGTACATAAATCTGATTTTATAACTGTGAACCACTTTGGGAACCACAATGTTTGAAAGGCAGAATACAAACATCATAAAATAAATAAAATTAGTTTTGACACTGAATGAGTTGTTTGAAAAACAATTAATTTGGAACCAGCATTTCCAAAGGTTTACTCGTAGCATGCAACTAAATAACTTGAATAATGCACAATGCATGTGGCTGGCTGTGTCTGGAGCAAATTCTGTTACAGAAATCCTCTGGCTTTGCTGTTCAGCTTTGATCCAAAAACCTGCTGTAAAATGCCAGTCCTTGGCTCCCATGAAGCTCTAATAATACACCTTGGATATGACTGGCAAGAGCCCTGCTGTTCTGTTATAAAGGACCTCAAATGGCTCTGCTAATGCATACCACTCATGACTTCCCCCTGCTCCACTTGCCTTGCTCTTCTTGTCTTGGGCTCTCCTAATGCATGCCAATCAGCACTTTCAAGACCCTCCCTGTTCCTGAAGCCCTGGATCCCCACGTAGCTCTTCCACTGAATCTCTACCAAAGCCTTCATTACCCCCTGCTTCTCCATCTCTTCCTACGCATGTTCAAAATTACCACGGCTGCTGTGCTTCATTATTGGTCTCTAATACCCCCAGCTCCCTCTCCCTCTGTCTCCCATTCACTCCAATGAAATGCCTCATCTTGATCTGAAGTGTAATGGTTATTACATCTTCGGGGGTGAGCAGTATGAGAGGAAAGCCTGGGCAAGAGGAAATCTTCCAAGATAGTTTCAGACTGAGCCTCATTCTGGCAACAGAGCAAAGCGAGGCCAGCCAGACTATCTGGATTTAGCCTAGCTGTGGCACCTTGGAGCACACAGCTAGGGATCCTTAGAGTATTCCACACTATACAGTCAAAGATCTTTGATTCTGTTTCAAGTGTCATGGCTCACACTTACACTAGGATTTCTAGTTTGTTCGGGTACTTGGGGCCCTCACCTAGGGAGTTCTAGTACCAGTATTTAGGGGAATGGAGTAGAATTCTCAAGCAGAGAATCCTAAATCCATGAACAAACTACAAATCTCAATATTCCACAGAATGGAACTATGGCATTAGACTGCTGTAATTGTGTAGTTTAGAGATACTATGAAAATCCTTCCAAGTACATCATGCAGGGAGGAGGTGTGTTAGGTGATAGCCCCCCTCCAGCCTTGACCTAAGGCTCTCCTTCTTTATGCCTCTGCTGCCTGAAAAACTAAGAGAGGCCTGTTACAGACTGCCAAAATAAAGCTGCTTCGGGTCTCTTTGGAGACATGCTATTTAAATGATGCATGGGTCCTAAGAGTCCAGAGGTCGCGCCAAAGCCACACTCCATTCCTAAGCAATGGAGTGCAGCTTTAGTGCAGCTTCCGGATTCTCAAGATGCATGCATCATTTAAACAGCATACTTCCAAAGAAACCCGAAGCAGCTTTATTTTGGCAGTCTGTAACAGGCCAGAAAAATGCACCAAAGGGGACATTAGAGGCTAGAAGGGAAGTACATGACTAGTTGCCAGGAGGCAACCCCACTAAGTTTTTTCTGGGAAGGAAGGGATTACTTGGGAGAAAGAAGAAGCTATGTGTGTGTGGAAAGGTGTGCATTGCAACACAACAGATAAAACAGATGGGACAGAGCTGGTGGCAAGGCAGACTGCAGTAGACTCACAGTCCTTCAAATATTGTCAAACTATAGTTTTGATCACTCCTGATCAATGACTACTTTGGAAGGTGCTGATGGGAGATGACATACAACAATATACTATGGTAGTATTGCAGTCTCTCCAGGGCCCTTTACTGAGATAACAGCTCCCTGTTTGGGCTCCCATGAACAGGCCCAACATATATTTCCCTGGCTGCAAGTCAGCCACAGCACTGGATTTGTCCACGCCAAGATAGGGTGAATCTAGGGTTTTAGGGTGCCACAAAGACAGATTTAAACTTTTTATTATTGCAACTTTGAAAGACCTTCTTTTACCAGTGAGGGCAAATGTGCCATCAGCCCTAGGAAAGGATGGTCACAATTTGCTTTTGAGGTGGGAGAACTAGTAACACAAATGGCAGGTGCTATTTTATGTCTATTACAGTACTCTGAAATATGGTTGTAGAGGTGCCAAATAGGCATGGCCACAAGAATAAAACTGCTGACAAGAGATTACCTCCCTCCTCACCTTTTGCTTTTAGTTTGGTTTCAAATCACCAGACAGAACAGGAGACCCTATTAGGCAGTGAAACAAGTGTGTTAGGCAGCAGGTGCAATGGCAACCCCCCAAGCCTTCTTCCTGGACCTCTTGGCCACTTCCTTGCCTTGAAGTCCAAAGCAGTATGTGCCATACTGCACCCTCTAAACTAGTCTGCTGCCTTCTGTGTGGAGAAGAATCCTATCCCACTGCAAGCACTGGAAGAAGTTTATCTGCTAGTCCAGTTGGTCTCTGCATGCGGAAATGGCAAGGGTACCATCTTTGTGAAGAGCACTGGTGGCGCAGTTGTTAAATGCCTGTACTGCAGCCACTCACTCACAAAACACAAGGTTGCAAGTTCAGTGCCAACCAGGGGGTCAGGGTCAACTCAGCCTGGCATCCTTCTGAGGTTGCTAAAATGAATACCCAGATTGTTGGGGGCAACTAGCTTACACATTGTAAATCACTTAGGGAGTGCTTAAGTGCACTGATAAGGGGTATAGAAATGCACTTGCTATTGCTATTTGTTGCAGAGAGCAAAATGTCTTTAGCTGGTCCTGCATGTCAAGTACTGTATGGTGAGCAGCAATGGATGCAGAGGCCTATGGGGCCCAGTCCCTTTCCTCTGCACTATGCACAGCGCCATCTTTTTTCAACACCTCAACTGCTGTCTGTTTCTGTCAAGTACTGAGTGTCAACAAGGGTAGAGTCTCCCTTTTGTGTTGCGTCTTGGGGACCCCCTTCCCCACTTCTCCATCAAGGGTTTATGCTTTCTGTGTTTGTTGCCACTAGAATGTCATGTGATATTTCGAGACAGAGAGCAAGAGAGAGAGAGAGACTGCCTGCTTGCTGAAGACAGCTCATTCCAAGCTGAAGCGTCACCCTGCTGTTTTCCTGTTTCTCTTGCATGTGCAAACAGGGAGCGGTTATCACCTCCTGTGGGCTCTGGTGCACTGAACTCCCCTGGGGACTTTGAGGCAGCCGAACGGAAAATGTGACAAACAATTCAACACAGCAGTCATCATCTCTCCCCAAAGGAGCCAGCAGCACCAGCAGCATGGAAGAAAAGGAAATGAACTTAGAAGTTGCACAGTTCTGGCAGCTGCTCACTGCAACCTGCCCAGCTGGGCTTCCACAGGAAACTCCTTTGACCAGGTCTTTCAGGGCTCAAAAGAAGACCAAAGGTTTTGCCATCTCGTCATTATTTTTTAACAGGCACAGTCTGGCAGGTCAGAGGCAGAGCACAGGAACACAAAAACCTGATAGGGATTCACTGCTGCCTTAGATAAGCCACAGTCTCTCTTCCCCTCTTCCTCTCTGGCTTCTCATTTGTAATGTGGTATTAATTTTTCTGACCTCCTCTATAAGACTTTTGTGAGAATTACACTGACTTCTCCAGGCCAGATGTGCTGAACTACAACTCCCATCATTCACAGCCATTCCATTCTTTCCCAGCTCAAGCATCCTTGCATTATTTACTGCAGACAAGCTGCTGCAGCCTGACACACAAAGTCTATTTCTCTATCCTTCCAATGCTGATGCTGCTTTTTTTTTTAAAAGAGGCTTCCAGTGAGACAGAAAACGAGGAGGAAGTGGTGGCTGGGCACACATTTTGTAAAAGGGGGCTTTTTATCAGAGGCTTAGAACTTTATCGCACACATTTCCCCCCCATTATGGGAACTGGAAGGGGACACTTGGGGCCGCGCACGACCTGCAAAAAATGGATTTTATCGCACAGCAAATTGTCCTCAAAAGGGTCCCATTCCGTCCCCCAGCACCAAGCCATCCCCATTCAGTGCTGAGGGGCGTTAAATATTCTGGTCGGAAGTCTTCCAACTGAGGAAAATGGCACCCCTCAGCACTGAACAGGGACAGCTTGGCGCCGGGGGATGGAACGGGGCCCTTTTGAGGACGATTCGCTGTGCGATAAAATCTGTTTTTTGCAGGTCATGTGCGGCCCCAAGAGTCCCCTTCCAATTCCCATAATGGGAAAAAAAAGGTGTGCGATAAAGTTCTTAGATAACTGAGCTGTGCATGTAACTTTCAGTAGCTCCGGTTATAAGCATTCCCTCATCCTTATGATATCATATGGTCATTTTGATATCACAGGGTTGGTGTCACATCGATGGGACTACATTACTTCTGTGTCTGCCAGATATGGAAATGAGCATGAGAGCAATCTGGATAAAAATGGCCCCAAAATTTTGGTAAACCCCTTACAAACCAGGAAACATGACCAAAAAAAAATAAAAATAAAAGAACCAGCAGCAAGAAACCAAAGTATTTTTGGTGGTGGGCAGGTGGCAAAACACACCCAATAGCTGCAGACATTGGGAGTCTTGGTTGCTATGGCTTAAATCCCACATGGCCTTAATAACAGCACACATGACACACTGAGAATTCTCCTAAGCCCTGTGTCGCTTGTGGAAGACTCACTGCCTGTCCATAGTGAATTTTTCTCCTCCAGGTCCTGTACCACTGTTAGCCGTGTTAGTACAGAAAAAAGGTTCATGAATCCATTTGCTGGCATTCGGTCATTAGGGTTACTGTGACCTGTAGCAGCAACTCATGCTGTTATCCCGCATTGACCTTATCCAATACCACATCATACAGAATTCTTAGTAATGTTTTTTTTATATACTAATGTTACTCATCAATTGTATTATCACTCAATGTAATGACAATAGTTGTGACTTAAACAACAAGCAAAACTGAACCTATCAAGGAAGAAAATGCAAAGACAGGCTTGCTGCTGAGCATAAAGAAAACAAAATAGCGATCACATCAGAACTACATAAATTCAACCTAGACAATGAGGAAATCAAAATAAAGATTTTCTGTACCTTGGGTCAAACATTTATCAGAATGGAGACTGCAGTCAAGAAATAAGAAGACTAGGAATGGGAAGGGAAGCCCATGAAAGAACTAGACAAGTTCCTAAAGAGTTAAACAACTGAGCACTAAAGTTAGAATCGTCCAGTCCATTGTATTCCCCATCAACATGTATGGATGTGAGAGCTGAACAGTGAAGAAAGCCGACACGAAGAAAATTAATTCATTCCAGACGTGGTGCTGAGCAACAGTGTTGAGAACAAAGGACAAATGGGTCCTTGAACAGATCAGGCCTAAACTCCCCCTTGATGCCAAAATGATTAAAATGAGGCTTTGTTGTACTTTGGCCACATCATGAGATGTTGTTGTACTTTGCTACATCATTTTTGTACTTTGGCCACATCATGAGAAGGCATGATTCATTAGAAAAGACAATAATGCTAGGAAAGGTAGAGGGGAGTAGAAAGGAAGGAAGACCACGCATCAGATGGTTAGACTCAATTAAGGAGGTCATGGGCCTGAATCTACAGGACCTCGGGTGATCTGGAAGGGTTGTGAGGATTGCTGGGAGGAGTGGGGATCAAAGGGAGCTTTGTGTCTTTAACCTGTTTTAAACCCTTAATGTTTAAATCTGGAGTCTTCAGAGGACTCTTGGGGGGCTTTCAGAACCACACTTGCCCCAACATATCCTCCATCATGTCACAGTTGAACACCTGGGCACAGAGGCCTCACTAGTGGGGTCGGGTGGGGATGCAGGCCACACCAGGTGACACCCTAAGGGGGGGTGATACCACTGTTCCCCAAACATCTGCATTTGGGCAGAAATAGGCTGTGGCATTCACCTGTGTTCCTTTTTTAATTGATTTTTATTCTTTTATTTTTTTCTTTAAAAACATCACATTTTACTAGATTTTCACTACAACCACATGGAGCAATGGTTATGTAAATACAATTAGGATGTGCATATGATACTGTGATTTAAAAGTATAATTTAATTTTCTGTCACAACTATTACCATTACTTTCAGTGATATACGAGAAATATGATTTATAAGTAACATTAGTATAAAAAACATTACTGAAGATTCTGTATGGTGTTAAATGAGAGAAGGTCAATATGGAGATGTGTGTTACCACACTGGATGTGACGCCATTGCCTGGGCACTTCTGGCCAAGCAACATCAGAATGTTGTCGATATGACCAAAATATTAAAGAGGAAGAACAGACAAGTTGGAGAGGCCATAGCAGATTCCCTTTGCCTGAGTCTACTAGGAAGGGTAAGATTTCTGTTCTCTCCCCTTTAAGTTGAATGCAAATTACCTTTTGTGATTTTGAATTCCGTTTGTATGGACTAAAGTAAGATGAGGACTGAAGTCAGGCCCCAACTGGAATATTGTGTCCAGTTCTGGGCACCACAATTCAAAAAGGACATTGAGAAACTGGAGTGTGTCCAAAGGAGAGCGACTAAAATGGTGAAGGAGCCGGAAACCATAAAGCCCTATGAGGAACGACTTAGGGAGCTGGGGATGTTTAGCCTGGAGAAGAGAAGGTTAAGAGGTGATATGAAAGTCCTGTTTAAATATTTGAAGGGATGTCATATTGAGGAGGGAACAAGCTTGATTTCTGGTGTGCCAGACTAGGACCCGGAACAATGGATGCAAACTCCAGGAAAAGAGATTCCACCTCAACATTAGGAGGAACTTCCTGGCAGTAAGGGCTGTTCTACAGTGGAACACACTCCCTCAGAGTGTGGTGGAGTCTCCTTCCTTAGAGGTTTTTAAACAGAGGCTGGATGGCCATCTGCCAGGGATGTTTTGATGGAGAGTTCCTGCGTGGCAAGGGGTTGGACTGGATGGCCCTTGTGGTCTCTACCAACTCTATGATTCTATTAAAATGGGAAAGTGAGAGGAGAGAGAGAAACTGGGGCATTGTAAAAGCAGCTGAAAAAGTGAGATGACAGGTGATTAATTGGGGCTCTCCCTTCCAACTGGAGGGCAAACAGTTTTAAAGTTAAATAATGCAATAAAACCCAACTTTCTCCTCTTCCATTGCTGCTCACCCTGAGATCCATATCCTTCTTGGAGACCCGGAGCAGCACAGCAAGTCCCTAAACATCACCCAGTACCCCGAGACTTGGCAACCTTATTCCCACCTGCATTTGGAGATGTGTGTGGGGGTGTGAAGCTGTGCACTTCTGCTTGGAAAACAGAAGGAGATACATCCCTCTCCTTGGCTATATGAAACCTCTGACTCTAGCTTGGCTCTCAATGTGAACAACTTCCTTTGGGGATGAAGGAAGGCAATTGCAAAGGTATGCAAAACCTGAGTGGGAAACATTGCCCTCACTCTGATTTGGCTTTCTGACATTATCACATATATATTATCATACACAGACAAACGAACACACACACATACACACACATTATATATTCACAAAATTGGTTGTATTGATGGGGGCTTAATGATGATGACAACAATGTTTTAAAATGGCAACACAGGTGTAGACAAAGGAAAGAATGAAGTCCCTCTGAACAATGTGTGGAAAAAAGGAATGAGAGCTGCTTTTGTGTGAAAATTTCTTGAAACCTTATTTTTGCCATCACCAAATTAGTGCAGCCCCAAAATTAGTCATGAAAGAACACATGCAAATTGGGAAGATGTATGTCAGTCCACACTAATATATTGCTAGTTCAAAATTTAAGCTGAGAATATGCCTGGTTTTTGTTTTGTTTTGTTTTTTTAGCAAACAACTTATTTTTACTATACTTTTGGGATGAATATGAAAAATCCTATTTCACATAATTTTAGCTGTAGGAAATCTGAAGAGCCTGTCAAAGTAGCTACACAATCTCAAAAGGCTCAGACTTTATTTAAATTTCAGCTCCAAGTGATTAACAGGTTTGCTCACAAATTCAGAGAGATTTCACTCTGTCTTTTAAGCCCTGCAATTCCAAGGTGGAAATCTTTCCCACACAGAGTTTGAACTCTGCTTGCAATTTTAAGCACAAAATGGAGCTCACTGATGAGCATCTCTGTAATTACCACCCAGAAAAGATGAAAGGATTGTACTATTCCTAGGTTTGACCTCATGGCTCCCCAGAGGATTGAAAATATGCTTTGCTTTGCTTCAGAGAACAGTCTCCTTTAACAGGGACCCTGTCTTCATGAGCCAAATAAAACATCCTCCCCCTATTCCCGTGATCAGTCTGGCCAATGAAGGGCCCAATTCGCAGTTTTAATTTAAACTGTTCAGATGATGTCTGGCTAGTTCAGCACTGAACCCAAGGTATACCATCCCTTAAAACAGGTTTTTTTTAAATCACCTTTTGTTTCAGATCTTCCTGGAGCCCTCCATTGTGATGCCTAGTGGCTGTTTACAATACATCCTGTTGTGCTACCCAGCACTACCGCCACTGGTGTAAGTCACTCACTCTGAGGTCAGAACAAGGTGTCTAGCCATTTGATCGATGCTGGGCACCACATTCTGACCTCAGAGGAAACAACCTGCACCAGCAGTGCCAAGCAACACAGCAGGACATGCATGCGAAGAGTCACCTGGTGTCGCAACCGAGAGCCCAAGGTAATGGAGACATTGGGTTAGCTTCAGAGCCAGAATACTCTGGACTGCTTCTAGAGGATTCTGGCCCATGCAGATCTGGCCTTAGTCTCAAACCACCTTTCCATGATGAGCACATGGACTGTTGGAAGGAGGGAGTACGCAGCTTCTTATTCCTATACTATACAGTTATTCATGGTAGGGCTGAGAATATTTTCCTTTTAGGAAAGAGATGTGAAGCTTTGGTCCTCCCGATGTGTTGTACTACAGCACTCATAATTCCTTACTGCTATGTTGGCTGTTTCACTCCTTAGCTCCATCTGGAGGGTGCAAGGCTCTCTGTTTGAGAAGGGAAAACCATGAGGCTTTGCAGGATGTGCAGTTATTCAAATGATCAGGCATCCTTGAGCAGGTGAAGATTCAGCAACTTAACACAATGCATAAAATGTAAATTAAATGACTACGGCTGTGTCAGCTATCCCTGAATCTATCCAGGTTTCCCCTGTTTGGCCTCCAAACCACAAGGAAGGATTATTCTGTGGCCCAGGTGCTAGAGGCCTAGATTTTGAACTCTTATAAGTGTGTTGCTTTCTGGAGGGGCAGTGAATCCTTTCTGTTGTTAACTGCCCCGAGTTGATCTCCACTCATGGTGACCCTATGGGTGAGGCATATCCAAGACCCTCTATCCTCCACTGCTCTGATTAATTCCTGCAGCCCTGATGTGCGGATGCTAAGCATCCGCTACGTCAAAATGGCGGCACCCATGTAGAATGGGCGCCACCATTCTGTACGTGCTCGGCATGTACTAGGGTTGGGACGCCCAGAAAGAATGCCCCATCCTAACCCTAGTACGTGCCGAGCACATACTTTTTGGCGGTGTGGAACCCACCAAAATTACAGAACAATTAAACAGCAATTGTGATTAAAAACACAAGTTAAAGCCAGTTTCAAAAACTTGAAACACATAATCAAACATAGCATGTCTCCCTTCGGTTCTAAATCTTCTGATCAAGGCTGGCCCTGTGAATAAGCTAAGTGTGGCAATGCTAGGATGGAAGATGCTGGAGGAGAGATACTACATCACTGTGTTTGTAGGAGGAGTTGTATATATTCCATACCCCCCTACGTTTCCTTTCCCTATCCCCTCCGATGGGGGTTTAAATACATCACACAGCAAGATTGTTTCAAAGGCTTTATCAGCCATGCTGAATCTGTGGTGGGTTTGCTAGATTAAGAGATGATGCAGCAGTTGTTTCCACAATCCTCTGTGATTGCTGCCCATACCTGTGGAATAGTTACTTTTTGCTCAACAAATCCCCCAGCCAGCACTGCTCTGGGAGCTCTAGTGCAAAAAAAGTACCATTTCCAAACTCTGTAACTGCTTTCCTTCCTTTCTTTCTGATTAATGGGGAGTGTGTGCTCACCATGATATGAGGTAGCAATCTTATACAACAGAGATGGGCAAAATGCAACTCTCATACCACCTCCTAGAGCCATTTCTATGACCTGTGAATCACCCAATGTTCCCTGTCTCCCCTCAAAACATTTCCCATGAAAATGGAATTCCTCCTCCCTGGAGGCAGTCACTTCCATTTTCTTTTCTTTTTTCTTTCTTTCTTTTTTCCCCTCCTCCTTTTCCAGTATTTCTGAGCATTGCTTGGCCCACAATTGGCATGGGAGGGGGGTGGATTTGGCTCCCAGACCTTTGGAAGGCTCCCAGACCTCTGCTACATAGATTTGCAAGTATGAATTATTTGCAATTAAGCTATGGGGTTAATTTGGCTTTTTATTCCTTATTATTTTCCCTTACATTAATGCCTTTATACATCCTCTTATGCTCCAACCTCATTATTTCTGCATCATTAACATTTATTATTTTAATCTCCCCCATTTGTCTCCATTGTGTATTTTGTACAGGCAATTGCTCATATTCATGAACCTTCCCATCACAGTGTTACGGTCCTTGCACTTTCCTTATAGAGTAGCCACTTGTCTTGCCATTCTTTTCAGTCTCATACACATCTACTGTCACCTTAATTGTAATCAGCGGCCAAGACTAGGAAGTAGCTTCCCAATTTATTTCATTTAAACAGATGATTTACAACCCAGTGAGCAATGTGATATGCTGGCCATTGATTTTTGGCACCTTAATGGGAAGCTGAAATTCTGCCCTTAAGGAAGAAAAATTGGGCTTTGGGCTTTTGTTCATAGTCGGCTGATGTGCACTATTTATAACCTGAACCATTTGCTTAGGCATGGATGTGCAATCCTTGATATTTTTACCATTGTTTTATACTTTTATTTGTTGCCAAGAAAACAAGAGGAGCTACAGTACAGGTAAGTGGACTAGAACACCTACACAGCTTGCCCATGACTGTTACAATACAGTCAGCTTTCCTTTTCTCAAAAGACAGGGCTACTGGCAGATATGGAGAGCCAGCAGTGAGGCGGTAGAGGCAAGAGCTGGCTGCCATGTACATTACCATGTGTCCCTCAAAGTTAGCCAGCGACCCTTGGGTGAAATGGAGGGCCCTGTCCCATCCCAGTGTTGATGAATAAGCATCAGTCTAGTCAGTTTTTGTGCATGGGATAGGAAGGGGTGCCATCTTGATCTTTTCCTCAGGCAGCAAAATATATTTGGTTAGCTCTTTTAGAGTGATAGCATGCAAACCAGGGCCCAGTTTCAAAGAATGAAGAAAAAATGTGGCAGATTGCTTTTGTCTGACAACAGCTTCCCCTTGTCGCATGGGATGCCGAGGAGGGTTTGCAAGGACAGTTTGTGATTTAGAGGTACTGGAGGAATTTGTTTAGGACATATCTATAGGCAGACTGACCTGATGCACATTCTCAGACTAAAAGGGAGATTGGAATGCAGTTATCTTTTTCCTTGCACATATCTTTGAATACTGCGAAGCACTTGGCAACTCAAAATTGTGTACAAACAGGCATATTTGGTAGGAAATGCATAGAAAAATGAATTGGATGGGGTAAGCACTCAGCTTAAATGTAAACTGCTGTAAACTTAATTTTTTTAAAAACCTGTGAAACACTGATAAGGAAACAGGGCTAAATGGACTTTTGATCTAATACATGAAAAACTGACTCAGACTGGAAATAGACTTATCTGTCAATTCCTATTTGTGATATGGGAGCAGTGGCAACTTTTTTAAAGGAAGAAAAGGAGAAAATATTCCACTAGAGTTGACTATGGATCCAAGCACAGATGGAAAGGACACAGATGCTGGGGGTTATTTCTCTAACCAGGATAAATTCCCAATTCTGTATCATATTCTTGTAATACCAAACCAAAAAATGGATCTTATTCATGTCCAAATAAAAGTGAAAAACAACTTGAAATTCAGGAAAAACAATATAGGAAAGCATGGCGTAGTGGTTTGATCACTGGACTATGACTCTACAGATCAGGGTAAGGGTGATGTTGGGCATGTCACAGATTCTCTTCCCCACCCAGACAGGAACAACAACAAACAAAACAATCCCAAATGCTTTTGCTTTATTGATTTGGAGAAAATCACTTACTTGTTAGCTAATACAACTAAGTCTGTTATGTTCAACACTGTTAGATTTGCTGTGAAAGCAGCTAAACTTAGATTAGACTTTGAGGATAAAGGGCTGCATGGGAATCTGCAGTAAACAGATTATATTAATTTGAATAGAGTATGGAAAATTGTGATGTTTTTGTATGAAATATTTTTTAATTTTAGTGTAAACATATTGCTCTATATGTTATAAAGCTAATTGACTGTGGAAGTTTTAAAGGGTTTTAATTATTTTTGTAATTTGATGGCTATAACATGTATTTGGTTGTCATGAATAAATTGTATGTATGCTTTATTATCACATATAAGCAGATATGGTATTTAAAGCCTAATATAACATCGGGGGAAGTAGACATAAGTCTACGAAAGCTCATGCTGCCAACCTCTTTCTTTTAGTTAGTCTCAGAGGTGCCACAAGATCTCTACATACTGATTCTACAGACTAACAGGGCTATATCTTTGAATTCTACAAAACTAAGTTGTTCATAAGGCAATTACCTCAATCTGCATTAAATAGAAAGAATTATGAATCTAGTATCACTTTCAGTGGCATAATTGTTGCAAACAGCAAGGTGTCTGGGACTGCTATGAACCCTCTCAGGGTACTGTTACTCAAATTCATTTTCCCCACTGGTCAAGTGAACTGCTCATGTATCTTTGAGCAAAAACCATGAAATACCACTCAGTGAGCAGCATACACATACATACACACACAAAATAAAGAACAGACACTTGAAGCTTGTGAAAATCTGAACCTTGTGAACGTTCCCCACCTTCATTTGTCCCACCCTTCTTAATCTCTTTGTTCCTTGGATTAAAACTGGAAATAGTATCCCTGTTGAGAAGCAGAGTCCAGGGATGCATCTGTACTGTAGAAGTAACACAGTTTGACAACACTTTAAGTTCTGTAGCTCCATCCTTTGGAACCCTAGGATTTTTAGATTTACAGGGCATTTGTACTTATACTGAGTGCTGGTGCCTCACAAAACTACAAATCTCAGGATTCTGTGGGATGTGGCCTAGCAGTTAAAGTTGTGTTAAATTACATTATTTTTACAGTGCAGATGCACCCTAGGATAAATGCCTTGCCTGTTCAACACATATTCATGGCCCAGCCTTCCATCACAGTCACCAATTAATCCTCTCCTTTCTTCCTCCCTCCCTCCTTCCTTCCTCTCTCACAGAAAGAGAGAATGAGAGAGAGAGAGAGAGAGAGAGAGAGAGAGAGAGCTTGTACCTTCAAGGAGTAAATTTTCACATTACTCAGAACTACTTGGCTGGCGGTAACACTCACTTAGTGGCTCATTAACAGCACAGTTCAATATCGAAAAGCCTAGAATATACAGTCTAGCTATCCAGGTCCACCCAGGGTGAGGAGAGAAGAAGTCAACTGGAGCTCTGCCTTCACCAGTGCTTTATGTCTTCTTCAATTTGACCCTTAGGGTCAAATATGAAAGCAATTAATGTGGACATTTTCATGTAAATATTAGCTGCCAGAAGACGAGGCTGATTTTTAAAAGTTGTTTCTAGAAGTTGATCTTCCCAGAAGCAAAGCTCCCATTGCAGAACAACAGATTGGGTGAGGGGAGATCTCAAAAGATCTCCGCTCAGACTAGTTGGTTGTTTTCCATGCTTCTCTAAAGGAAAATTTAAACTTCAAACCTCATTTATGACCTTCTTGTTGTTTTATGCCTTCACATCGTTTCTGACTTGTGGCAACCCTTAGGGGAGCCTATCATGGGGTTTTCTTGGCAAGATTTATTCAGAGGAGGTCTGTCATCGCCTTCCCCTGAGGCTGAGAGCAGGTGACTTGCCCAAGGCCACCCAGTGGGCTTCATGGCCAAGCTGGCTCTCTTTGGCTCTCTACGTGTGTTATAAAGGGCTCTCAGCTGAGGGGTATAGTCTCCTCTTCAGGTAAACAAAGGGGTAAGGATGCATTGGTTCAAGTTGTATTCATTGCGACTCAGCATCACAAATGAGTAACAGAGATAGCAAGAGACAATTGCCCAATGAGGATGACCCACTGGACAGATGTCTGAAAGCTTCTGATGCTTCCCGGTGAGGTTATAAGACCCTCAGGGTGCCACAAGGCATAGAAAGACAAAGGGACTGATGTATCTGATGTGCCTAGGGGAAGCTTTGTTGCAGCCTGGGCAAAGACGTCCAGACTTCCAGCTTCCCCCATGAATATCTAAGTCCCAGAACTCCATCTGTATCATGAATGGAACAGGGATTTTAGCTAGTCATGTTAGGGGCTTATGTTTATTTTTAATCTTGGCTGAATATGACCTAGATTGTTTGTAACTTGGTAACTATTTCTAAGTAATGCCTAAAGGAAAGTGCCTTCATGTATAGGATATTGTTTTTCTAACGTAAGATTGCTTGCTTAGAGTAAAAGCTTTCCTTTAAAGATCTTTAAAGATCTCTTCTTTTCACATGCCTTTGCTTGGTGTGCACATGTATAGAGGATTCTCCTCTCCCAAAGGAGGGGAAGGGAAAGTCTCTGCAGAGTCAGAGGTGGAAAAGTGCAAATTGAGCTCATCAGTAACTGAGTTACATGGGTTAAAACAGGTGAGGTGGCAGCCAGATGATCTTCAGGGATCCCCTCTACTTAGGAGTAGCAGTTGGGGTTGTTACAACTTGTTTTGGACTTCATCTCCCAGAATCTCTTATCATTGGCCATACTGGATCAGGTTAAAGTCTTGTGTCCAGTAACCAGTAACACTGCTGCTGATATTTCCCTCTTCTTTACCACTATCAAGGGTATAATAGTCCTTCTTACTTACATTAGTCATTCCTACCCCAGCCACTTCTTGGTCTGTCAGCCATTGCATTCCTTGTGATTAAGTTAATATACTTATGTAGTGTACTCAACACATTTATGTAGTGTTTTAGAGTTTTCAAAACAATTAATGTACACTATCTTCTTGTAGTCTCCATGACATGCCTGCAAAAGTGGGCACTATATTACCCTCAAGTTACAGGCAGTCAGGTGATATAGAGCAAATAAGTCCTTTGTATAAGGAGATGGCAAACCAGTATCTGAACCAGGGACTTTCTGACTCTTTTCATAAATTAGGGCCACAACTAGAACATTGCACTAGGTCTCATGTTATTATTAGTAATAACTTTTCAGACTCAGCAAGCCCCAGCCCCTTTGTACATTGGCACAAAACTCTGTGTATATGCTATTTTTTGTATTTCAGGCTAATAGGAGCAACAGGGGTGGGGCAGCAAAAAGCAGAAGGTAGAAAACCTGGTTTTATCATTTTCTCTCCTGTGGATAATGCAGGATAGGCCCCTATGGACCATTTTCTGGTACTTTGTCTTGTCCAGCTCTAAATGATTCTAGCAACAGGGCTCCATCCGCTTCCCCAGGGAGCTAATTCCACGGTCGACTGCTTTGGACTGCTAGGAAAAGCTGCCTGATAGCCCCTTTATGCATTTACTTCCCTTAATTTCAGTCTATTAGTGCAGTTTTTATAGTGTCCCATTTCCCCACACTCCACACCCAGCTTCTTGGAGCTGTAATTTAGCCACTTTCCATCAAAATCAAAGAATCCAGCTTCTGGCCCTCTGCTCTCTCACTCCCTGTGATTTTCTGCCCGCCCCCATTTTTTTTTCTGTATTAAATCCTATATTTTTGTGTGTGCCCAGCTGCACTTTCTGCCTTGCCACAGTGAGATGCCCATCTGTTCTTCTAGAATTAGGCCTCAAATATTTCAGCAATCATGTTGGATGCTGTTCGGTCACTTGAGAATCCAACGGACAAGACGAGCACAGCAAATACTGGCCCTTTCCCTTGAGGGATGTGTCCATCTCTGTAAAAGGGAGCCTGGAAAATCAAAGGAGAACAGAAAGCGCTGCCAAATCTGACAGATGGTGCATAAACTGCTGGAGAGCTCCCCTGTGGCTAGCAGAGGAACAGTCAAGAGAAAGGGAGGACCTGGGTAGAAAAGGAGGCACTCAAGATAAAGTGAGAATATTAAGCAAAGAAGGCAGAGGAACTGGTTCATAGATTAGGGACAGAGCACATGCTCTGCACATATGCATATGGCCTAGGTTTAGTCCTTGTCTATCCACCAGTAAAACAAAGTCTCTGCAGGAAGAGGATGCTGCCATTTACCTGAGGTCATACTGGTATGATGATGGCAAGGAGAGTAGCTTCGTTCTGCATAGTCCAGGTAGTGTTTTTCCATAATTTACTGGAAATGGATTTGCTGTATAAGTCAGAAATGTTTTTCCTCATGAGCAGGATTCTTCTATAACAAGAGCGAGCAACTTGGGAAGGACACCCACAACCTGCACTAGTGATGTAATGCTTCATTGCCAGTAATTTCATCCTTGAATCAAACAACGAATAATTTTAGCAGTTCCCATCACATATATAAATTTCCTGATTCGATAGTTGTACTCTACTTAGGACCCCCCCCCCCAAAAAAAATATGGAGATCACAAAATCTAACCCCCTGTGGGAGAAAAATAGGGCTGTGGATGTTGGCTTTGAGCAGAGAAGGGGAATACACAGTCACAGTCTGAGTTCAGACTTCATCCTGCCACTGTGGGGTCATGCACACACACTTTACTATAGATTGGCTGCCTGCCATTGGCCAGCACTAGTGAAAGAGGGATTCTTCTGCCCAAACTGTGCTTACATTAAGATGCATCTGAATTGTTTAAAAAGAGAGAGAAAGATTTGGGAAACTTTATTTGGCTAGTTGGGACCTTAAGAATAAAGTACCTCTTGTAGAGCTCTTACTAACAGTGACAGATTTTTGTGCCTCTTTAAGATGACACTGGGTGAGTCACACCCTCTCAGCCCCAGAGGATGGCAATGGCAAGCCCCTTCTGAAGAAATTTGCCAAGAAAACCCCATGATAGGTTGCCATAAATCAGGAACGACTTGAAGGCACACAACAACAAACAAAAGACAATGCAGCTTTCTTACACTTACACAAACACACACACACACAAAACTCACAATTTGCAGTGCAGACAGCTGGAAGACCAACATGACCAGGCAGCAAACAATCTATAGCTCATGGGGAATGAAAATACCTCAGTTGCACAGCCACCTCACTGCCCAAAAACAAAGCTCTATGAAGAATCACACATCAATTCCCAACCCAAAGTGTTCAGCAATTCATACACCCGCTTCCTGTGAAAGGTTCCCAAGTCCCCAAAGAATTCTACAGAAACACCTTTTCTAAAACAAAACAAGATACAAAAGTTAACCACTGCTTCATTTTGATGCCAAAGAATTTTTAAAGCCTTTTCAAAGGCTAGAAACTGTTAGCATTTTTATTTAAGAAATCTGAATGTCATGTAATATAGACTACTATGGCTGCGAAGCCTCCAACTGTTCCAGCTTGGCACCGACAGTCCCAATTAATCTTCTGTCATCTCACCTTTTCATCCGCTTTTAAAATGTCCCAATTTGTCTCTTCCTCCTGTTTTCTCCCTTTGTCCTTTGTCCTTTGGTGTAAATTCCAAGAGCAAAATCATTTTCACTCAATTAACTCAGCATTTGCCTTTCCCTGTAGAGTCAGAAAATAGCAAAGTGCTGCAGCCTCTCCTAGCTTGTGTTTTCTTCTTCATTAATGACTTTTGCCATCTTGGCCATACCCTGATGTTGTTTGGCCACAAGTGGCCCCATTTTCATCTGTGAAATGTTGGAGTGTCTGTGGATGCTTTCTCTCTCTCTCTCTCTCTCTCTCTCTCTCTCTCTCTCTCTCTCCCTCTCCCTCTCCCTCTTTCTTTCTCTCTCTCTCTCTCCAACTGCACTGTATCTACACTGCGTAATTAATTGCAATTTGATACTGCTTTAACAGCCATGATTCAGTGCTTTGGCATTCTGGAGTTTGTAGTTCTATGAGATATTTAGCCTTCTCTGTCAGAGAGCTGTGGTGCTCTTACAAATCCCAGGATTCCATAGGATGGAGCCATGACAGTTAAAATGGGGTCAAACTGCATGAATTCTACAGTGTGTCAGCAGTCTCTTCCCCCACCCAAATAGACATATAATGCCATCAGGAGAGAAGGCCACAATTTTCAAACCGATCCTGTTCTGAAACCTTTGTCTGCTATAGGTAGGAAACATATGAAGAAAAGCATTTGCAGATATTTTCTCATTAAAAAAACCCTCCCAAATGGGCTATAATGAATGAGAATTCACGGAAGATGTACTGTATCTGACAAATTGGAAAATTAATGAAACAATACATCTTTTGTCAGTTATGATGCAATCTATTTTGCCATGAAACCTTGAGAAACCTGAACACCAGATAAGGAATTTCATTTGGCACATGGAAACTGGAGCATAATTTGGCATGAAGGGAAAACCTCAGTTTTCTCAGAATGACAAAAAAATATGCAGAAATTCTTATGTGTTGTGACAACTTAATGAAGGAAGGCTGGTGCTATAAGTCCTTCAATGACCTCTTTCTCTTGCCCAACAGATATGATGAATGGCTGAACTGTCCATCATTTGCCATGTTAAAAGCCAACCGTGCTCATATTACAGTGGGAAATATGTGACAGCTCAGCTTGGATTGGGGGCACTGACTGAGGTTTCTCAGAGGCTCTGGAGAAGGGCATCAATATAATCCCCTTCTAATTAGAGGAGAGGAATGCAAGACCCATCTATATAAGTATGACCTCAATATAGGGCAAGATGCCAACTGCTGATAGAGCTAAGCTTCATGGTTTGGTTCAATATCCGAGCTGACTCAGTCACTGAATGTGTATATGTGCTGCTGTTGTTGCTGTTATTGTTAACTGCCCTCAAGTCAACTTCGACTCATGGCAAACCCACAGATAAGACATCTTCAAGACATTCTGTCCTCTACTCTGTGTTCAGGTCCTGCAGGCTCCGGCCTGTGGTTTTCTTAAC
The DNA here is from genome assembly GCF_019175285.1 of Sceloporus undulatus. NCBI lineage: Eukaryota > Metazoa > Chordata > Lepidosauria > Squamata > Phrynosomatidae > Sceloporus > Sceloporus undulatus. Next base: position 125,115,169 of record NC_056525.1, read on the forward strand.
TGAATCTAACTATATAGTGTGCAGTCTACCTTTTTTTTCCTGTCTTCCACCTTTCCCGGTGGTTTCTCGGGATCTTCCTAAAAGTAAAAATTGGTCGATTTTGCCCACTTTCTGCATGGGTTACTGTTGCGTTAATGCTCAATGTGTGCAATGTCATCTGAAAACAATCCTGCTTTTGCAGGATTTTCCCAGATTTAAACCCCGTTTTTGGATGGGATTTGGCTGCTTCCCTCGTGTGATAAACTTCCTAGCACCATTGCCTTTTCTAATGATTCATTTTTCCTTATAATGTGGCCAAAGTACAACAGCATCAATTTAGTCATCTTGGCTTCCAGAGAGAGTTCAGGCTTGATCTATTCCAGAACCCGTGTGTGTGTGTGTGTGTGTGTGTGTGTGTGTGTGTGTGTGTAAATTATGGCCAGAGAGGTTTTCTTGGTTTGGGAGGAAGGACATCAAAAGCACTAGAAAAACATGTAAATCCTGTTAGAACATACACAACAGTTACAGAAAGACATTCAGTTATGACTTTGTCATGCTGTTTTCATTTGTCTTTCTCTAGAATATGGGGGATTCATACATGAACCTTTCAAATTCATGTCAAGTTTTGTTTGCATCCCCAAGGGTATTGGGGGACCCTTGAACAAGACACTCTTGTTGGGCCAGCAAGTATCAGGAACATATCAACTGAACCTGCTTTTAAATGGACCACACTATTACTATCTGTCAAAATGCATTCTGCTACTATTCCATCTTTTTCTTCTTGATGTGTAGGAGGAGTGTAAAGAAAAAGATGGACGAAGCAGTGAGAAACATACAAGAGGGTTACAAATGGAAGACATGACAGCTGTACCTACAAAATTCATGACTAAGGCCAGGTGATTACATAATAGAAACCTAGTTTGAAAGCAACACAATCATTCTCTCATGTTGCCTCTGACATTGTTGGATGATTTGTGCAAACTGAGAATGGAAACATTATTGAAGCAATGGCTCTTTGTTTTGAGAGCCAGGCAAATCTAGACTCATGGAATCATGAAACTGTGGAGTTGTAAGGGATCTTAAAGTTCATCTAATCAAACCATGCACTGATGCAAGAAATCCACAGCTAAACCATTCCTGACAGACGGCCATCCAGCCTCAGCTTAATAACCTCCAATGAAAGAGAGTCTACCAGCTGTTCCAACATCAAAGCCCTCTTACCATCATGAATTTCTTTTAAAAGTTTAATCATATCTCCTTTCCTGAACCTATTGGTTTGGTCTCCATCATCCAGAGCAGTAGAGAAAAGGTTGTAGAGTTTTCAATGTGACAGCCCATAAGACATTTTAAGATTGCTGTCATAGCAATCTTCTCAGTTGTATCTTCTCCAGGCTAAATAGATTAAACTACATCATGGAACTTGGTTTCCATACTGTTTACCATTTTTGTCACCCTCCCATGGACACATTTTAGTTAGTCAGTTTCTTTCTTAAATGATGTTGCCTTGAACTGAACATACTTCCAAATGAGATCAATAAGTAGTATCTGGTATGAGATGGAAACAAACACAACAAATGCTCCTAAAATGCCCTGTAAACCTTGTTTGCTTTCCTGCTACTGTCTTTTTGCCCAACACAGGTCACCTATTAGGGCATCAAATAGCCTCAGTAGGCCTAACATCTAGTTGAAACATGTCTAGTGGCTCACTTTCATCCAAAAGTGGCCAAACTTGAACAACAGCGACTATTCAAGCACTTGTGCCCAAATATTGAATTGGTGAGTGCCTGATATTTAGCAAACTCTCTGGTCCATAATAGTTCTTTTCAGATATTATCTCTTTTATGGTAGACAAAATTATCTCACTTTCCATTTTATCACAGTCTGGATCCACCTGGTTTGTCTCCAGCTGTTTGACAATCAAAGACAGCCAAGGACTGAGCAGACACAAAATTGGCTTCCGCTGTCCAAGCACCTTATCTATATCTTCAAGCCTCAACAAATGAAATTCATCCAGCAATACAAATTCAAGCAGGGTTTTGGAACATTTACCCACTGACCTGATTGAACAATCCAAATCAAGGTGGATGTGAGTGATTGTTTAATCACTGTGCTTTGTGAATGTTTTCCAGCAGGCCCCCAAGAGTTCTCTAACATCATCAGATTGCAGAATGCCAGGAAAGCTACCCAGAAAAGCTCAATAGGAGGACACAATTGTTTTGAGGGGGAGAAAGCTGCTTCTTTGCTGACTTGACTGCAACTGAACAGGATAGATAATGAGCTCTGACTAGTATTCAGTCAGATTGACTTGTGTGCATTATGCCACTTGGGCTCTAGCCATCCTCCTATTCGCTTCATTACCCTCAGCTCCAGAGAATGCCCAGGAGCTGATTGCATTCTGCTCTACAGAAAAGGATGCTTAAAAGAGAGCGTGTCAACTGTTCAGGTCATCTGTACATCCCAGAATGATCACAAGATTGAGAAGAGTGCTAGCCATGCTGGCTAGAGAGTCACCAGGAGACTTCTAGAAGCCTATAGCTCCTATAGGCTTCCAGATGTAATTAGTATTCCACCCCTGCAGAGTAGATTAGATGCCACACATGAAAGTATATTCAGATGTGACCCAATTATACCAGAGATTTAGAATCAAATCCTTTCCTCTCAGGATATTGTCCACTCTTTGTGTCAGGAGGACACACATTGAGGGTGTGATAGTCTCATGGTTGTGTAGTCTCATGGTATGCAGTCTTGAGACAACCCTGGCAAAGCAACCTTGGCATAGATGTGGTTAGCCCTAAGGGTAAGATCCTAGGGGTCCTTAACAGCAAATCTAAAGTATGGTACAGGCGGGTAGCAGCCGCACTACACGGCACCAATACGCTGCCAAAAAGAAGCCGCTCTAAGCCGGAATGTACCAGTCCTAAGACTAGCTCTCTGTTTAGAAGAGGTTGCTGGATAGCAGAGCAAGCAGCACACCAGTAGAATCCCTGATTTGATCCAAGTGCTCAAGCAAAGTTACACCCAAACCTGGACTCTAGCTGGACATGAGACTGGAAAGGGTTAGTTTGCCAGCATCATCTCTTTCCCCAAAAATGTAGAGCAATGTTGCTGTCAGAAAAAGCTGACGTGTGAACATCTCACATCTCAGCTGTGCAAAAGACAGTCTTCCTAATAAAGAACCTTCCACAGTGGCACAAGCCAACCTTCTAGATTCAGAAGAACATAAAGATTTGTATGCCTAATTGTGTCATAGGAAGCAAGGTTCCTCCCTCTCTATTCTCTCCACATGATGCATAATTTTATGCATCTTTACCCTGCTTCCCTTATCCTTCTAACCCTTGTTGTTGTTGCTGCTGCTGCTGCTGCTGTGTGCCTTCAAGTCATTTCTGACTTACAAAGACCCTGAAGTAAACATATCAGGGGTTGAGAGTGTGTGACTTGCCCAAGGTCACCCAGTGGGTTTCATGGCTGAGCTAGGAAACAAACCCTGATCTCCAGAGTCATAGTCCAACACTCAAACCACTACACAACAGTGGATCCACCAACCCTTACTCATCTTTTTTCTAATCTAGACAGCTCTAGCCATTAGCTGTCTTTGTAAGGGATTTTGCTCCAGCATCTCTGCATGCCCTTTCCTGTACAATGTCTCTACAATGTCCATTTTACATTCTGAAACCAGAGGCCCTTTCACACTACAGTGTGTCCATTCCAGACACACACGCCGCGCGTAAAGAAAAAAACATGTATGCTCAAGCCCCATTCTTTAACCAGATTTTACTCCATAAGCGTACTTGTTATCATATTCCACTATTGCTAAGCTCACTCTGGTTAAGGACTATATCAAAAGCCTTCTGGAAGTCCACATAAGTGGCATTTCTACATGCTCCTGTCCACAAGTTCACTGGCATTTTCAAAGAACTCTAAAAGTAGTGAACCAGGACTTCCCAGTAGACTGCTGCCCATCACTCGGCCCTGATGTCATGTTACCAAGCAACATGGGAAAGGGAGTTGTGGGCTTTTCTCCTCAGCATGAGGCAGAGACAAGGATGGAGAAATTCAGCCAGAG